>NC_141551.1:55327500-55630000 GCF_021556685.1 Rattus norvegicus | reverse complement strand
CCAGGTTAGCCAAGAATTGAGACTCAGACTCCATCTCCACAGAGTCACAGTGAATGGCCAGTTACCAGCATCACAAGGATAGAGTGCCAGTAGGACATTAAGAATGGTCTAAACCTGTAACTGACTGTGAACAATCACTTGAGATAGCATTACCTTCAGACTAGTCTTGCTGCTGTCTGCTATTTTTTTGAAAAATGCTGTTTTTTATGTCAATAGGGGAAACACAAGCTATAGTTCAGAAAATGTAGGGTTAAGGGCAAAGGAGCAAATCGAGGCTTCTAACTGGTACTTGTCTCCTTCCTCATGGTCCCCATGACTCACCCTACCTCCCCTTTGACTACTGCATCTGGGTCCTTTCTTTTATTGCTCCTTAGGATATTGATTGGGCCTTGTGTTTTAAGTTGGTTGCTATGATACACTAAAAGGAGAAACATCTCTGTTAAAATGTTAACCTTGTAGGATCAGCATCGCTCCTGTACATCAGCATGCATCATTGATTTGATTCATGTGCTAAGGTGTCCATAGGGAACATGATGGCTAAGAAAACTCCATTCTACAAGGAGGACACATAACAAAGAATGGTTAACACTCTTCCCTTGACCTCTTCTATGAAACAGGCCTTTAATCGGTATCTCTGGTACCAATTTTTAATAAATTTTGCCAATTAAATTTTGAAAAAAATAACAAGAGTGGGCTGCAAGGAATTCAACAGATTTGGCTTTAAAATGTAATCACAGAGGCCAGAGAGATGCTTCAGTGTCGAAGAGCACTTGTAGCTCTTTCAGAGAACACAGGTTCAGTTCCTAGTACTCACATGGCAGTTTTCAATTATCCATAATTTCAATTCCAGGGGGTAGGAATCTTTCTTTTGACCTCCGTGGGCATCAGTCCTGAGTATGTTGTATATACATACGTACGTATGTACGTACATACATACATACATACATACATACAGCAAAAACATTCATTCATGCACATAAAATAAAAATCTGGAAAGAACCCAGATGCCCTTCAACAGAGGAATGGATACAGAAAATGTGGTACATCTACACAATGGAATATTACTCAGCTATCAAAAACAATGACCTTATGAAATTTGTAGGCAAATGGCTGGAACTGGAAAATATCATCCTGAGTGAGGTAACCCAATCACAGAAAGACACACATGGTATGCACTTATTGATAAGTGGCTATTAGCCCAAATGCTTGAATTACCCTAGATGCCTAGAACAAATGAAACTCAAGACGGATGATCAAAATGTGAATGCTTCACTCCTTCTTTAAAAGGGGAACAAGAATACCCTTGGCAGGGAATAGAGAGGCAAAGATTAAAACAGAGACTGAAGGAACACCCATTCAGAGCCTGCCCCACATGTGGCCCATACATATACAGCCTCCCAATTAGACAAGATGGATGAAGCAAAGAAGTGCAGACCGACAGGAGCCAGATGTAGATCGCTCCTGAGAGACACAGCCAGAATACAGCAAATACAGAGGTGAATGCCAGCAGCAAACCACTGAACTGAGAATAGGACCCCCGTTAAAGGAATCAGAGAAAGAACTGGAAGAGCTTGAAGGGGCTCGAGACCCCATATGTACAACAATGCCAAGCAACCAGAGCTTCCAGGGACTAAGCCACTACCTAAAGACTATACATGAACTGACCCTGGACTCTGACCTCATAGGTAGCAATGAATAGCCTAGTAAGATCACCAGTGGAAGGGGAAGCCCTGGGTTCTGCTAAGACTGAACCCCCAGTGAACTAGACTGTTGGGGGGAGGGCGGCAATGGGGGGAGGGTGGGGAGGGGAACACCCATAAGGAAGGGAAGGGGGGAGGGGGATGTTTGCCCGGAAGCCGGGAAAGGGAATAACACTCGAAGTGTATATAAGAAATACTCAAGTTAATAAAAAAAATATTCTGAAACAAATACAAAATCAGAACTAAGATGCAATCGCACAGAGTAAAATTAGAGTAAATATGAAAGTTATCACTGAATGTGAAAACTACGGCAAGCATTGTATGTAGTAGGTGACAGGTCACCACTTTGGAGATGAGAGAGAGAACAAGACTGAATGGTACAAACAAGGAGGTGGTGTAGGGACATTTGCTGGGTGAAGGTTCATTCTGTTAAGGTCTGACAAAGTGTGTTCGATCCTCGGAACCCAGATTAAAAGTCGGATGCAGTGGCAGGTATCTGCAGTTCCAAGACTCCCTCGAGGAGATGAGTGGTGATGACAGGAGAATCAGCCAGAAGCTCAAGAGCCAGCTAGGCTGAAATATTCTGTGTGGTGGTAAACATGAAGATAGGCTCTGCCTCAACTAGGTGGAAGGAGAGATCGGATGCCTGTAAGTTGTCCTTTGGTCTTCACACCCATGCTAGTCACATGCATGAACCTGCACTCACGCAATAAATAAACACTTATTTTAAATTATGGACATAAGATCATGGTATGCAAGATGAGAACACTAGGTATGTTGATAATTACTCAAAGAAGCCATAAAATGTCCTCATGTGCTTTACATGAGGTATAGTGAACCTGCTTGGCTTAAGGGACTCCCACATGCTGGTTACATCTGCACTTCAACATCTTGAACACTTCACAGCAGTTACGTGCAGTCACATGAAGACCAACTCATTTCTGTTATCTGCAAAAACTCCACTGTAGCATGTGGCTCCCAGTTAGCCTGGCTGAAGTGGATGGCTCCAGAGAGAACGACAGGACCACTCCTGAAAATGCTGAATATTGTTTTTGCAGAATTGTGCACTGTGCCAACCCACCCTTTATTAAAATCAGATTGTTAAATGTTTAACACTTCAGTGCACTTGAATAAATTCTACCAGACAGGCAAAGAAAGGCCCAAGGCGGGATACATTAGTTGGCAACTATTGGGGGATGGATATAGAATAGTAATTACAACATTTCCAGAAGCTTCTGCTATGGGAAAGCTGTGAGATAATTCACCTATTGTGGGTACAAAGTACACTACCCTGAGTTTTCATTTAGATTAGGTTTTAGTTTCATTGGATTTAAATGACCTGTTCCTTGGGTATTAGCAATTGCTATAAATGTCTGAAAATATTGTAAAAGGATATCTTAAAATAAGGTGTTTCAAAAAAATGCATTGGGACAGTGATTATACGAATATCCTCCAAACAAATAGATCTCCATCATAAAAAACAGACAGACAGACAGACAAAACAAAACACCCCAAAGACCTCAAAAGAAAACCAGCACTAATGGAAAACTAAAACAAGAACGTTACCCTAGATGTGAAGAATCAGTCATTAGATAGGAATGCAAAAGGGCAGTCACTGTATAAAAACATACAGGGAACTGTCAAGAGGCTAACAGCATTGCTGTTAGACCCAGCAACACTCTTCTCTGTCTGAAAGAAAGACACTAACAGGTATTTTATGTCAAGGCTCAAAGCAGCATTCATGATAGTTAAAATGTAGCAACAACCAACGTGCCTGTGGACTATAGAATAGTTGAGTAAGATGTTAGATATGTAACAGATTAACATTCAGTCTTCAAAAAGCATTGTGATAACTGATAAGATCTGGATGAGACTTGGGAACTTTATGGTAAGTAAAAGCCAGTCATAAAAGATTAAATATTCTATGATCCCTCCTATAGAAGAAAGACAAATTCACAGTCCTGGGAAGCAGAATGGTAACTAAAAACTAGAGAGTGAAGAATTAGGACTTACTATTTTATGGTGCCGAGAATTTCAGCCTGTGATTATGAAAATGTGTAGACACAGAGTCATGCTGGTTTCATGAAAATATAGATACATGTAATGCTACTCAATGGTGCACTTGGAATGGTGAAAATGCTAACAGTTGTTATATATTATAAATAAGGCTGCTATGAACATAGTGGAGCATGTGTACTTGTTATATGTTGGAGCAGCTTTGGGTATAGGCCCAGGAGTGGTATAGCTGGGTCCTCAGGTAGTACTATGCTCAATTTTCTGAGGAACCTCCAGACTGATTTCCAGAGTGGTTGTACCAGCCTGCAATCCCACCAACAATAGAGGAGTGTTCCTCTTTCTGCACATCCTCTCCAGCATCTGCTGTCACCTGAGTTATAACTGGTTTTTTAAGTGATCTCATTATTTTATGGAAGACTCACATTCCCTATCCTTTGCTGAACCTGGAGATTACATTTCTAAAACTGGCCACCAAGGTCTATTCCCTTATTTGGCCACTTTCATGTCCCTGACTCATTCCTGAGGCTGATCACTGAGGTCCAACTATCAAAAAAATCAAGGTCCAGCAATCAAAATATTCAAGTAGAACTCACCAACACATCCTAGCTCATCCTAACACAGACCTCTTCTTCCTCGCCCCCTCTTAAAATTAACCCTTGCAATGCTGATTCTGCATGATTCAGATTCAGCCACTTTGTCTCTTTTCCTTGCTTAATAAAGGATCTGTTTGTGTTTGGAAATTGGGTGTGGTCTATGCTTAGTAGGTGGTCCAGAAGGAAGCATCCTGCAGTACACAGGTCCCTTTATTTTATACTTTTAATATACATCTAAATGTTCTACAAATGGCACATTAAAATAAATCCAATATGATTACTATAAAGGTTCTGTTCCAAAAATACTTACTTTTTTTAAATTCAGAACGGATATAAAGAATTTATGAAATTAAGTGAATAAAATGTTTTCACAGCTCTTTATGTATGGAGCACTGCCAACCTTGACTTGGGAGCTAGAGAGCGATCTTTACTGCAGATAATGAACAGCCTCATATTGTTCTGTTGTTCCTTTGGTAAGGAAGTACTCCATGAAGTTGGAATGGTTGGTCTCTGAAGCTATTAGCAGTAGTCTCAAGGATGTTTTCCTCAGAGGTCGTCCTGGCAGAATTTTACATCAACTTTATATAAGCTTGAGTCATATAAAAGGAGGAAAATTGGGAAAATGCCTCCATAATATCCTACTGCAGATAAGACAAGGGCGTTTTCTTAATTAATGATTGATGAGGGAGGATCCAGCCCATTACACTTGCTGTCATCCCTAGGCTGGTGGTCCTAGGTTCTATAAGAAAGCAGGCTGAGCAAGCCACGAGGAACAAACCAGTGAGCAGACCCTTCCATGAGCTCTATCGTATTCTGCCTCCAGATTCCTGCCCTATTTGAATAACTGTTCTGACTTCCTTCAATGATGGACTATGATGTAAAAGTGTAGGCTGGATGAACCATTTCCTCCCAAACTTGTTTTTAGCCATGATGTTTCATCACAACAATGGAAACCTTAGAAAATGTAAATCAAAGGGCCAAGGAGCTCAACTTTATCCCCAGCTGAGGCTGGATGAGTAGCCCCAAAGAAGGTCCCTGCCTTCTGTGGTGTCCCAGAGTCTGAGTTCCTTCCTGGGACAGTAGGGTTGTTTTACGACATGGAGGAATGATTGTGAGAACAAGTGGTGGATGCAGGATGCCTTGGTTCAAATCACAGCTCCACCAGCAGTATCTTTCAAAGTCTGAACCCTCATCGGAACTTCTGTGGGAATCACATAAGGCAACAACTCTCTTTCTACACTACACACTGTCAATTGCATCTTCGTCTTTAACTCTATGGAACTGACTTGATCCCTGCCCTGAAATGTTGTGAAATGTGCATAGAACTCACCATCCCAGCCCTCTTAAGTCTGCATGGAGTTCTGAAACATGAGCTGAAGGCGGGTGGGGGAAACAAAGTGAAGACATTAGTGGCTACAATTAAGTGTAAATACCTCGAGGTTATTTGAATAACTCACTGTTTTATAGTGACCAGGCACTGACCATGTGGCTCCCTATAAAAAGCCAACATTCTTCTCAATAAATACGAATTTTGCCAATCATTTCCCTTTTAGTGCCCACCACAGTCCATACAAAAGAAGCAACAACATAGTGAGAGACAATTGATTCAGGCTGGACAAAGGATTCACATGCTGCCAGTCCAGAGACAGCTGCACACTTATAATTTCAGCGATTCTCAATCCATGGTTCACAACCCCTTTGTGGATGGTCACATGACCTTTCACCAGGGTCATCTGAGACCATTGGAAAACACTTATATCTACACTACAATTCACAGCAATAGCAAAATGATAGCTATGAGGTCAAAATAATTTTATGGTTGGGGGGGTCACCACAACCCGAGGAATTGTATTATAGTGTCATAACATTACGATGATTGAGAAACACTGATGGAGACCATGAGCAAAAGGTTAGTTTGGATCAAGATAGATTCTGTTAGACATTGGAATTGGAAACTAAGGCGGACAGTGGTGATGGAGGCTGTTCACAATGCGCTGGGATAGAGCAAAGATCAGGTGTGAAATCACAAGCAAGTTAGAAAGTGAGCAGTAGGGTGGTTTTCAGAGGGGAAACCAGGAAGGGGGATAACATTTGCAATGTAAATAAACAAAATAACCAATAGAAAAGTAAAAAGAAAGTAAGCAGTAAATGTGTTGCTAAGTGTACCATGCCAGGTTGGGTTCAGATGTGGGCTCTCAATGGCAGTAGCTATACTAAGTCTGAAAATAATTTTTTCCCACTAGTTTCCTTACATGTAAAATGGCTGACAATATACTATCTTTTAGTATTGTCTTGAGGAATAGAGGCAGTGTGGTGGTTTGGATAGATAATGGTTCCATAGTCTCATGCATTTGAATGTTTAGCCCATTGGAGGAGTGGAACTATTTGGAGGCATGGTCTTGTTGGAGAAGTGTGGCTTTGTTGGAGGAAGTGTGTCACCTTGAGGTGGTCTTTGAGATCTCCTATGCCTATGCTATGTCCAATGTTGCACACAGTCTCCTCCTTCTGCCTGCAGTTCGAGATGTAGAGCTCTCTCAACTCCTTCTCCAGGACCATGTCTGCCTGCATGACACCATGCCTCCCCACCTTGATGATAATGAACTGAACCTCTGCAACCATTTTATTTTATAAGAGTTGCTGTGGTCATGGTGTCTCTTCACAACGAAGATTCCCTAACTAAGGCAGTCAGTTCATGTTAAATGACGGATCAATCCCTGGCACGTGTTTCAGTGCATATCAGATGTTGGCTATTGTTTGAATTCACACTCAACTTAGTTGTACTGGTGCTGTCTCTGCTCCCTCCCCAACTGCTATGCCTTTCTGTTAATCACATCATTTCACAGTTTAAATATGTCAGAACAGTCCTGGGTAGGACATATGGTCTCTACATGGCATAGAGGGAAACATTTTTCACTGAGCATTGGCACCCACCTACCGAACCACCACTGTCATCTATAAACACTAAGTCAACAGACCCAACATAACAGGTATGTAAGTTTATTTATTTATTTTGCTTATTTTCTTCTTTAGAGTTTTCTCTACAAACATTTCCAACTGATTTTAGGGTCTGTAGATTGTTATTAGCTATTCATCCACTTTTTTTTAAAGGGAGCAATCATTATTTTGAGGGTCAAGATCAATTAACTACCTTAAATGTCAATACTTCATAGTGTGCTTCCTCCAACCCAGCTTGCAATTGAATCCTGGCAAATACTTACGGAGTAGCAGTTGTTTGAGTAATACTGATGTCAGATTTATTTTAGTTAACAGAAGGAGTAAATAAAAAGCTACATGAATAATAATTTAAAAGGTGTGGGATTTAAGGACTACAAATGGGGCTTGATAGATGAATTGGCTGTTAAAAACAATGGCGTTAGATTGATAACCAGGGTGATTCTGTTTGCTGCCTTAAGTGTTGGAAAAGGCTGTTGTGATTATTTAAGTTATTTCAATGAGATTAATTTTAAAATCAAAGCATACTAATAACTGGATGATTCATTATTGCTATTGTGGCTGAAGGAAATAGGATATCAGAAGAATGGCACATTCCTCATGTGGGCTGGATTAGGTCATGTGGTTACATGCACTTATACAGTGAGAAAGGGAGGTTGCTGGCTCTAACTCCTATGTAGATATAGAAACCAATTATGTGTAATGAAACTATAAATTAATTGAAATAATTTGCAAAGACTAATAATGTGAAAACAGATAAAAACACAGTGTTTCTTCTATCCCAAGAAAAGTTGACTTTCAAATATAATTGTTTAATTAGTTTTTTTTAATTTGAAAAAGCATTTTCCAGATCTTTGCTTCTTTACATCTCTGTGAAAGCACATGGTTTATTTCTTCCAAAGGAAAAGGGAAGAAGTGACGTGTGACTTATGATAAAAGCAGTTATAGTAGATATGGTACTCTCTTCCATCTTCTGGAAAAGCCAAGACAAAATGACAATCTTGAGCTGCAAAAGGAAGCCATTGCACCTATCGGAGTCTGGCATATGAGTTGTTGCAATATCAAGATTTATTTATCACTCTAGCATGATCTACTGTTATTTGAATAATATGCAGGCTCACTATCTCATTGCCAGGGAAAATGGAATTTCCTGTTTGGGAAGTAAGTTATCTCTTGACACTTGACTTATTTTATTTTTAACCTTCTCGCTTTTCATTGATCTTGAAAATTTACTCATGGCACTGTATTTCAAGGAAATGAATAAGGTGATGGGCATAAAACTCTAACTCATCAAGATCATTCTTTTCAATATGAATCCAACTTTGCTTTAAGAAAACACTTTATATCTATACAAATAAACATTCTAAAAGTTGGACAATATATAACAAACTATTCATTATAGTTTTATTACCTCAATAGATGATAACAGCTTACACAGTATTTATTTTTATTAAAATATTTAAAGAATTCCATTTAATATATTAGTATTATTATCAGAAAATAAATAACAAATGTCACAAGCAAAGGATTTAAAAGATAAATTGTTCCCTAAAGATGCGAAATTGGGAAGAAAGCACATAAAAGTGTTTAAAATCATTAGACATTAGGGAAATAAGAAAACATGAGATAACATTGCTATAAAACTGTTAAAATGTATAAAATAAAAGATTGACAATATCGAATATTAACTTTGCAGAAGAAATGGAGTTTCCATGCATTGTTGTTTGGAATCTAAAATAGTCTAGCTCTGGAAAAGTGTCAGTTTTTAAAAACAAGCCTCAGTAGCAAACCCATGGTATGATTTAATATTTCCAGCTGTAGATATTTACTCTAGATCTGGACACAAATGTTTATTGTACTCTATTCAAAATGTCAACACCTGAGTATTACTCTCATGGATATCCATGGGTGAACAGATAAGTCATGGTACATTCACTGTGAGATTCTTCTCAGCAGCATGAAGGAATGATATAGTGGCTGCAGTAACCAGAACAGTAACCAGAGTAAAAGAAACCAGTTTGAGGAACTGACCATACTTTGTGATTCCATGTATATGCTAGTCATGGGAAAGATAGTAGTGACAAGAGAGTCACTACTATTTTAGGAACTGGAAAGGAGGGACTGCAAGGGATAGCATGAGAGGGTGTTTCCAAGCAATGAGACTATTGTATCCTGACTGTAGTGGTGGTTATACAGATCTACATCCAAGTTAGAACAGTTACATTTAGATATCAAAAATCTTACTTTCACTGCATGTTATTAAAAATTAAACAAAACCAGGAATAAAACAGCGAATGACCATTCTTTGGGTTCCAATTGTTTTCCTAAGACCTACTTTCCAGTCTAGTCTAGTTCTCTCTGGGTCCCCCCTTTGTTCTCTGAAAAGTTGCCACTGAGTGTGTACCATTTATCATTGCATTCTTATCAGCTACAGGACTCACTTCCCAGATCGATAATTGTACTTAGAATAACAGTATGTGCCGCCTACATCATTTATCACAGGCACTTATCAGGGATTGGTTTGCATTGTTGTCTCTCTTTTAGGTGGTCATGTCTTGCTTCTCTAAGAAGATTAGAAGCTGCATTTATTGTTATGTGCAACACCGTTTCTGTCTGTATGACAGACTGTTTCACCTTTCATCCAAAATTTATTTTCAGAGGAGGCAATAAAACCTTGTATATTTACAAGAGGTATTCAGAATCACATAAAAAAATAGCTGGCACATACTTGTAATTCCATTCAGAAAGCTGAAGTAGAAATGATTGCAAGCTTGAGGACAGCATCACCTATACAGTGAGAGCAATATCAAAAAACCAAGGTCTTTCCAGGAGCTATCATAACGGTGGGCTACAGTCTAGCTCCATGTGGAATGGTGAATGAGAAGAGTCATGACCATAAAGAATGGGCTAGCGATTCCAAAGAGAATAATGCAGAAAATCTCAGAGAGATCCAGGACAGCCCAAAGCGTGTAGGAATGGAATGGTGGCCCAGATAAAGTCAGCAGCTCCAGGATCCAGGAATGGTGTCACAGCAGCATCTGGGAACCAGAGAACCTATGCAAAATGCAAGCAAGCAGGTGGCTTCCTGTGGGAAGAGGCAAGCAGTATTGACCATGAATTTCTCATAAGCTGCAAATCCAACTGCAATCTCGGTAAGACAATATCTCTTCCAGAACAAAAGACCACAGCTGAGAGGAGGTCCATTTTATCACTCCCCATTGCTCAGAGGGAAGCGGCACCAAGCCACTTTAGGAAGAATCTACTGTTGAAACCCAGATGCTCCAAGGATCTGAAAATAAGGAGCAATCTCACATCTGGAAGTTTGAAATAAAGCTTTCCTAGACCTTGGGTGGAAGAAAGTTGCAGAAGGAGGTTGTGTGGAGCAGGTGTTGACAAGCCAAGAAGTTCTGACTGAAGGAGCCTTTATGCAGATAGTGAACTGTACAGGGAAAATAGCCCTTCCCTTGGTTTGACATCACTAGAGAACAACTAGAGATTCCAACAGCTTTGAGCTCCTGGTCACTGGCAAATGAACATCTGGATCCAACTGTCTGTGACCAAGTTCATTGTCACTGTGACCAAAAACTGAATATTCAATGGCCTGGGTGACACCTGCAGCCTCAGTGTGCCAGCAGGATGACAAAGCTTGTTTTGTAGGTTCAGAAAGTTCTGAGTAAAGTCTACGTGGACAGTTCTTACTACTGTATTTTCTGTCTCCATTCCCCACTCACATGGGACCCAACCAAGGCTAGATGTTGCAGGACTGAGCGTATGGAAGAACCTGCTTGGTTCACAGACTGAAAAGCTCCAAGTGACCAGCACAGGCTGGAAGTATGCAAAGGATGGAAGCTACGGAAGGTGAGACAGCTTGGACACCTGTCTTAACATACCCTCCCCAACCTCAGGACGACAGCAGTTTTCCTGCTCAGTGACATCTGATCCTCATGACATCTTTGTAGATCCCAGTTTATCAGGACGTTGTGAGAAGCTGCTCCAACACTTCATGTTCAATGACTTTGCTAGTTTTCCTCATTTTATTTTCACTTTTTACTTGTTTTGAGCATTAGTTTGACTTTATTTTATATTTACAAAGAACATTTATGTTGCCTTTATATTCTCTAATTTTCTTTATACATTTTTAATTGTTGGATGATCTTATTTAAAATTTGGCTCTTTATGCTTCCACTTATAACTTTCTTCTCTACTCTCTTTTTACACTTTTTAGTCCCTTATATATTTATATGTACATATAAATACATAAATATAAATTATATATGATAATATATAATATAAAATAAATATAAAATATATATTCAGGTGACAACAGATGCTGGCAAGTATGTGGAGAAAGAGGAACATTCCTCCATTGTTGGTGAGATTGAAAACTGGTACAACCATTCTGGAAATCAGTCTGGTGGTTCTTCAGAAAATTGGACATAGTTCTATCTGAGGACCTAGCTATACCACTCCTGAGCATATACCCCAATGATGCTCCAACATATAACAAGGACATATGCTCCACTATGTTCATAGCAGCATTATTTATAATAGCCAGATGCTGGAAAGAACCCAGATGCCCTTCAACTCAGGAATGGATACAGAAAATGTGGTACATTTACACAATGAAGTACTACTCAGCTATTAAAAACAATGACTTTATGAAATTTTTAGGCAAATGGATGGAACTAGAAAATATTTCTGAGTGAGGTAACCCAATCACAAAAGAACACACATGGTCTGCACTCACTGATGAGTGGATATTAGCCCAAAAGCTCAGATTATGCAAGATACAATTTATAGACTACATGAAGCTCAAGAAGAAGGAAGACCAAAGTGTGGGTGCTTCAGTCCTTTTTAGAAGGGGGACTTGAGGAAGTACAGGGACAAAACCTGGAACAGAGACTGAAGGAAAGGCCCTGCAGAGACTACTCCACCTGGGGATCTGTCCCACATACAGACAGCGAATCCAGACAATATTGAGGATGCCAAGAAGTGCATACTGACAGGAACCTGATATAGCTGTCACCTGAGAGGTTCTGCCAGAGCCTGACAAATGGAGGATTTAGAGAAAGGACTGAAGGAGCTGAATGGGTTTGCAACCCCATAGGGAGAACAACAATATCAACCAAACAGACCCCCTAGAGCTCCCAGGGATTAAACCACTAACCAGAATACACAAGGAGCTACCAATGGCTCCAGCTGCATGTGTAGCAGAGGATGGCATTGTCTGGCATCAGTAGGAGGAGAAGCCCTTGGTCCTGTGAAGGCTTGAGCCCCAGAGTAGAGAAATGCCAGTGTGGGGCGGAGAGAGGGAATGGGTGGTTGGGTGAGGGAGCACCCTAATAGAAGAGGGAGGGAATGGGATAGGGGGTTTCCACAGGGGAAACAGGGAAAGGGGATATAACATTTGAAATGTAAATAAAGAAAATATCCAATAAAAGAAAAAAAAAGGCTTTCACAATGTCCAGGGAATCTGGGATATAATCTAGAAAACAAGACTAAGAAGATCAGAATAGATACAGAGCTCAGGCAAAAGCTGAAGGCATAGAAAATCCACCCAATGCAAGTATGCAAGAAAAATTTCCATACCCATGGAAAGAAATGAACTCTCAAAAAAGGCATCAAAATCAAATAGACACAATGAGAGAGCTTCTCAACCACATCTTACAGTGAACATGTCAGAAGACAAATCCAAGAAACAGTATATTAAAATCTGTAAAGATGGTTTTAAATGAGAAATGTCTCCCATAGTTTTGGACATTTGAACACTTGGTCCTCAATTGGTGGCAGTATTTGGGAGGACTTGGATCTTTCAGCCTTGCTGGAGAAATTATGTCACAGGGGATCAGGCTTTGAGGGTGAGAAGCCTCACCTACTTCCATTTTGTCCCTTCTTTGCTTCATGCTTTTGGTTCAAGAGGTGAGTTCTCAGCTTCCTACCATTTGCATCAGGCTTGCTGTCTGTTGTTACACTGTCCCCACTGTCATGAACTCTAACCCTCTGCACCTGTGAGCCAAAATAATATTCTTTCTTCTGTAAGTCACCTTGGTAATGGTATTTTATCACAGCAAGAGAAAAATAACCAATACTAATGCCGATCCGATTACAAAGGCAATTATATTTAAATAATATCAATCCTTTCATCAGAAGCCCTAAGTGCCAGAGAATAATGAAAAATATTTTAAAGCCCAGGAAGTAACCACTTTCTAACTGTGAATACTATATTCAGCCAAGCCATTGCTAGAGAAATAGATACTTCAAGGTAAGTACTAATTAAGACCATGCATAGCAACCATGCTCCTCCTAAACATATTAGAACAAATTCCAACTTAATCATGGAGGCACGGGAAAAGCTTTTATGAAAGAAGTAAATAGCAAAAGGAAACCCGGGAAAATAAGTCCATCGCGTTCAACACCGAGCTAGCAAATTACTAACACAAGCAGGGGAGAAAGAAAAGGATAAACAGTTATCTGAACAACCACAATGACAGGCAACAAAGTTATAAGGATCATCACCCTGTTTCTAATAAGTCATAAATATAAATTGTATTAATTCTCTAAAAGATGGAAACTGGGTGATTGGAGTAACAAACAAACAAAACAAGATCATTGTGTTTAAGAAATACAAATCTATAACAAAGACAATGTCAGTTTGGGAGCTAAAATATGAACGTCAATTTACTAAGTAAAGAAAAGCAAAGTATAACCCACTGTAGATATTGCACTATCTTATGATGTAGACTTCAAATCAAAGTCAGCTGGAAGATATAAAGATTACTGTCTATTAGTAAAAGAAACAATATAACAGCATCAAATATATATGCACTGAATATTAGGGCTGGCATCCAGTTTCATAAAACAAATACTTGAGCACATAAAAGAAAAAGATAGGAGCTGCTACAGTTATAGCGAGAGACTCTAATATTCACCAATAGAGAGCTCATCCAAACGAAGGGGCAGTAAAGACATTCCATAGTTAAACACTACCACCAATTTTCTCTAAAATAGATCATATCTTATGTAAAGAAAATTGTAACAAATACAAATGTATTAATATAAATTCTTATAGTCAAGCAGGATGTGGTGAAGTAAAACTAGAAATCAACAGGAAGAGAAACCATAGAAAACATGCAAATATTTGAATATTGAATATTGTGCTGGTTAGGTTTTTCTTTTCTTTTCTTTTCTTTTCTTTTCTTTTTTTTTCCCAGCTTAACACAAGCCACAGTCATCTGGGAAAAATGACACTTCAATTGAGGAAAATGCTTCCATCCAGTTGACCTAAAAGGCAAGTTTGTGGAACAGTTGTTTCTGTGAAAATTCAAAAGAATCAACGAAACAAAGAATTGGGTCTTAAAACATAGCGATTCCATCAATTTTTTGGCAGCATCGAGGAAAGCAAATGCAGGAAGACTCAAATGAATAAAAGAGCCTCACAAATACAGAGGCAGATGCTCACAATCAATCATTGAACTGAAAACAGGGTCCCCAGTGGAGGAGTTAGAGAAAGGACTGAAGTAGCCAAAGGGGTTTGTGATCCCATAAGAACAACAATAACAGCCAACCAGACCCCCCAGAGCTCCTAGGGACTAAACCCCCATCGTAAGAGAACACAGGAATGGACCTATGGCTTCATCCACATATGTAGCTGATGATGGCCTTGTCGGGCTTCAGTGGAAGAGAGGCCCTTGGTCCTGTCAAGGCTTGATGACCCAGTGTAGGGGAATGTCAGGGCGAGGAGGTGGGAGCGAGTGGGTGGGTGGGTGAGGGAGCACCCTCAGAACCACAGGGGGTGGGGTGTAGGGTGGGATAGCGGGTTTCTGGAGGGGAAACTGTCAAATTGGATAACATATAAAATGTAAATAAAAAGTGCAATTAAAAACAGTCGATGTGAAATGGGAACAAGTACAGCATGAAATCTAAAAGATTGTTAGGTAATATTTTTATAGCTTACATTACAAAAAACCTAGGCAAGGTGGAATCTTTCCAGACACATATAGTCTATCAAATTAAGTAGAGATGATGTAGGCAGCATAAACAAACCCACACCAAGCAGTGAGACTGAAGCAAATAGTCTCTAGACAAAGAAAAGGCAAGGACCAGAACAGATAAGTGCCACAACCTCCTAGACCTTTCAAAGGGAGCAAATACCAGATCTCCGAAAAGTGTTCCATAAAAGGAAAAAGGATAGCACCAAACTCGTTCTTTGAAATCAGCTTTGCACTGGAGCTGACTGGGTAAGGACATGACAAAAAGAAAACAATAAACTAATTTCCCCATTGAAAAAGATGTAAAAATTCTCAATAAAATTCTTATGAACTGGGCTCTGACATGATTGCTGATGCTATGGCGTGCTTGCATACAGGAGCCTAGCATGGCTGCCCTCTGAGAGGCCCAACACCAGCTGAAAGAGTTGGATGCAAATACTAGCACCCAACCAATGGGCAGAAGCCAGGAACCCCTGTGGTTGAATTGGGGAGAAGCTGGAAGAAGCTGAGGAGGAGGGTAGCCCCATGGGAAGACCAACAGTCTCAACTAATCTGGACCTTGGAGATCTCTCAGACACTGAGACGCCATCCATTTAGCATACAGCAGCTGATATGAGGCCCCCAACCCATGTACAGTAGAGGATGCCTGGTCTGGCCTCAGTGAGAGAAGATACAACTAACCCTGGAGAAACTTGAGGCCCCAGGGAATGGGGAGATGTGGTGGGGTGGGAGTGGGGTTGGGGGTTGGGGACATCCTCTTGGAGACTGGGGGGATGGGGCTACGGGAAGGGGAGTGGTCAGAGGGGGAGGTGTTAGACCCCGAAGGGGATGAAGACTGACTGTAAAAAAGGATTAAAGGATAAAAATAAATAAATTTAAATAAAAAATTCTTATGAACCAAATTTATCAACAACTAATAAATATCATACACAACAACCAAGCCAATATACACACAAATTAATGCATCTAATTATAAAATGCAGTGACCAAGACAAAGTATACATGACCTGCTCAATTAATTCGAACAGGGCTACAGACATGATCACCATACTTTTATGATAAACCCCTGAAGAAATTAGGGATTAAAAAGGGACATGTTTTAAGAAAACAAAGAACACATATAGCAAATCTACAGTTAACATTATACAAAAAGGAGACAAGTGAGAACATGTTTACTAATATCCGGAATGAGAAGAAGGTAGCCACTCATTCTGCTTTTGTTTTCAATAGAGTGCTTGAAGTCTTAGGTAGGCAATAAGGAAAGAGAAAGAAATAAAATTATACATAGATGAAGAATTCAAATTGTCCATATTAGCTAATGACTTATTTTAATCTTAAAAGACCTTTAAGACTTCACTAGAAAAGTGTTGGATTTGATAATTGCTTTCAGTAAAGTAGGAAGATACAAAATCAATACCAATAACAGTAATTTTTCTATATGCCAATACCTTTTTGGAAAAGAAATCAAGTGTAGGGAGCCATTCTGAGCTATACAGTCACAAAGGATGTGGGGAGCGGGTGTGGCGGCAGTCCCAAGATGGCACCCGGGACTGCAGCTAAGTCTCATGACTAGCACCTGACTTCCTCGCACACCTGAAACTAGCCACGTCCATTGTGAGAGCTGCGCAGGCGCACCATGACGCAAGATCAGGCCATGTGACATGGACCTGTGAGAAGTCTGGATGGAGGAGGCAGAGTTGAGGGAGGATATAACCGAGTGTGCTCAGAGGCTGGGAGAAGAAGGATGAAGGGAAGAAAAGAGAGATTGCTGCTTGCATGCAGAAAGAAAGGTTCCTGAGTAAACTGCTTTGAGAAGAACGTCGTGGTGTTGCTCCTTTCTGCGGGACGGAAACAGAAGTGACAATCAAGAAAAGACATTCATATTAGTTTAAAACAAAACTAAACAAACCAAAATCAACCAAACAAAATCACCTAGAAGTATCGTAATCAAGGAGGTGAAAGACACCCAGTTATTACTTTTAAACACTGGAGAAAGAAAGAAGACATCCGAAGATAGAAAGATTTCCAGTGCTGATGGACTGACAGAATTAATATTGTTAAAATGAGCATGTTACTAAGACAACCTTAAGATTTCACACAATTTGTATCAAAATTGCAGTGGCACTCTTCACAGAACTAGGGTAACTAACCACTAAAATTCAAATGTGTGAATCACATTCATCATCAAGTATAGACATCAAATAGCTAAAACTATCCTTAGAAGAGAAGGCGGTACTGGAACCATATGCATATCTGACCTGAGACTACACCTCAGGGCTATGGTAACAAAACAGTGTGATGCTGGCACAAAGCCAGGCACCTAGAGAAGTGGTTGTTTTCCAAGATGGTTTTTATAGTGCTGTACAGTCATCTAATCTTTGTCAACAGCATAAAAGCCACACCTTGGAAAACAACTTCTTCAGAAGAAGGGAACTGTGCAAGCAATTCTTATTCTACACAAAAATGAGTTAAAGATGGATTGAAGACCTTAGTGGAAGACTCAAAACTAACAATAGAAAACAGGGAAACCAGTTGAAGAAAGAGGCTCCTTTCTTTCTTTTTGAGATGGACACCAGTAACACAGGAAATAACGTGAAGAATTCACAAATAGTGCCACGCAGAATTTAACAGATTCTACACTACAAGGAAAACATCAGCAGAGCGAGGAGATAGCCCTCAGATTAAAAGATAATCTTTGTCAACTATATATTCAATAAGGATTTAATACCTAGTATCTATCATAAACTTCCAAGTTTAAACATCTAAAATCCAAATCATTCTGTCAATAAAGGGACTAATGAATACACTCATCGAAGAAAAAATTATGGTAAATCAATTTTCAAAGAGTGTTTAAATTCTTTAGTCCCCAAGAAAATGCAAATTAAATCTGTATTTAAACCACCTTACCCAAGTCAATGTGGCTATCATCAAGGCAACAAATGGTGACTAATGCTGGTGGGGACTTGGAGGAATGGGAACCCTTAAGCATTGATCTATATCTATATCTATATACATATATAGATTATAATATATCACACACATACACACACACACACACATATATATATATATAATATGTATGTGCACATATACTGATGATGAGTATATAACCTCATATAGTCAGTATGATACTTAGGGGATTGTGTGAATCTTTTTTTCTTTATTTTTGGTTGGCCCTCCATCACCTCCATTTAGGGACGGTTATAATTGACCAAAACTTAAAGTTTCTCAAGAAAATGCCTTAATAGATGGAGCTCTTTGGTGGGAGAGGGAGTGGTGCTTATCTAGAATGTGGCTGGTACTACTGGAGGAGGGACACTGAGGCACAGGGACATGACTGTTTCTAGAAAGAGGGCAGAAGAGCAGGAGAGAAAGCTTCCAGGAGAAAAGTGAAGCATGAACATGCCAAGAATGAGTGTCTAGATCTTTCTCCTAAGGTGCTGAGTATAACATGAGCAGGAAAGAGGAGATGTGTACCCTTTGAGCTAGAGGTCAAAAAGGTTGTGCCTCAGGCTTCCACAGAAAAGCGAGTAAGGAGAATTTTCATTTCCAGTGGTTGGCAAGCACTGAAAAGACTTTATGGCACCACTCACCTACAGATACATTGGTGAATGAAGGTTTGAAAAGTTAATCAGAAAACACCACTGTTCCTATCTATCCTAGCACTGAAGCCTGCAGTGGCCCAGAACAAACCTACAGGCTCCTGGTGACCCAGAGATCTACAGCATTGGTGTGTAGAGAGGTTTGTAAGGGGATCAGGATCCTTTCACAAAAGGGAGGGCCAGAAAGCTTTCACACATACAGATGAAGAAGCATCATGCTGGTTTTGGCATTGGCTCATTAATTGCAGTCTGATTCAAACACTTACTTGAAAGTCAGAATTCACTCACAGAATGGAGGAACTGCAAGACAAACATTTCGTTTAACCTGCTTGTACAACTCATGTCTGTCTGTCTGTCTGTCTCTCTCTCTCTCACACACACACACACACACACACACACACACACACACGCGCACGCGCATGCGTGTGCACGCGCGTACACACACACACACACACACACACACACACACACACACACACACCCCTCCAACCACCCAGAGGAAAAGCAATTAAGGAGAGAGTTGCAAAGGGCCAATTTCAGAATTAAAATCTGGAAACTATTTATTGAAAACTAAACAAAAGGTGAACGTGAGTCACAAATGTAAAAATGTTAACGGCGGTCTCATCACTTAGGGGTGAACCACCCCTGTGGTTCACAGCAACTGTGAAAAAGAATAAAATCACCACAGATGAAAATGATTATAATGAATAAACCTAAAAGCTAAGGGGGCTTCTATTTCTGGAGACCATGAAGACCATATTGTATGGAGAAATGAACCTCTACTTTGTAACTTACATATACAAGGAAGAACATACTTTGGACATTTACCTGGGAGGATCCTTAAAACCCATTGCAACTAGAATCACTGAAAGGATTGCCTTAGTTATTAATTAAAATACAGATTTTTGGAGTTTCGGCAGCCCAAGAACAGTTTAGTATAGGCTATGCTATTGCATGATTTTATAATCAGCCAAGATTTGAAGACACATGCCTAGACAGTACGTTCAACGTATAGCTGATGAAGAAGTCTTGATATCACGTGGAGATTCATGGCAACGACCCTGGAGGGTAATTCTAGTAACCTGTCATACAACGTCTAATAATACTTACGTGCCATGCTAGATCCCTCAGACTCTGGTGAATAGGAATGGTGGTCACAGCTTGAGAATGCCCGGTTAAATGCTCATTTTACAGGGTTACCATTAGTAACTTATACACTGGGCTAGTTTCTCTTTTGTATCTTCGCTGGCATCTTGCCATTACCATTATAGAATTATGGCAATATGGATAAAATAATTATTTCAGTGCTTTTTTTTCATTATCCTCCGTCCATCTGGAATCATAAGCTGGAATGTTCCTGGAGTGTCAGCTTAATATCCCTCACAATATATGCCGTGTGTGAGTGTGTCCTTAAAACCTTGCTGTCATTTGTAAACACATGTGTTTAAACCCAGCTTTTTAACGCACCCACTAATGGTGCGCAGTGTTAAACATCTGCTAATATAAGTAAGACAACTTTCTCTGTGTTTCGGCTTTCAGTTACACAAGAGAGAGAATCTTTCCTATGAAAACGACAATGGATAGTTTCAATCGAGAGGGCAGGGAATCGACCCACCTTCTTCAGGTGAAACCACTTTGTGGGGGGAGCTCGAGTAATAGAGCCACTTGACTCCACTTAGAGAATATTCTATTTATTTTAAAAATTCATACAAATTAAGAATTACATTGAGACCCACTGGGCAAACCCAACAGAACGACTGCTTTTTTCTTTAAAAATTTACCCCTCGTGAAAAAAAAAACTTTCACTGATAATTGTTTTGAAGGCTTTCCCCTTCATCCCGCATGTGAGTGGTAACAACCTGAGCAGAGAGGAGGCTCTATGCCTTCTCGGCTTCCTGTATTTGGAAGGACGAGGAAGGTCTTGGCTGACAGGCTTCAGAAGCGAGAAGCTGCTGACTTCTGCTGTTTCTAAAAGCAAGTCTGGTTGATAATCTCCCACCTCCACTAACATCGCGAAATCAGCAGATGTGGTACATGGACAAATCAGTTTGCTTGCTGGGTCAGACAGCCATTTAAGAATGAGAGTCTAGAATTTTATGTGCAGTTTCCTAATCTAGGCTTGCTCATGGAAGTAAAAATAAAGACTGATGGATACATTTCATATTTATTTATCTTTAGTTATTGGACTGCACAGCTTTAAATTCCCCTTTTGCCCCCGAAAAGTCTATTAAAATGTGGAAAGACATTGAAGTAAAAATAACCATCTGTGACTATTTTTAAAAATGTAATTAGAGGTTAGATTGTTTTTCTCTATTCTTTCTAAAATGCAATATAATTTGTATCTATGTGAATTCAAACAGGGTGTTCTCACATAACAAAAAGTTCCAGTGATTTATGAAACCTGTTTTCTGCCCTGGTGTTTAAGCTTTAGTAGAAACTTGTATGGAAAGAGAAAAGGTGTTCCCAGTAGGGCTGGATCCAGTCCTAAATGTCACAAATACTTGCTTTATGGGCATGACTATCTCCAAATCACCAAGAACAGAAAGCACTCGCCTGTCTGCTTGTCTGGATTCTGAGTGTGCACACCCACACACAAATGCTTAGCTGCGTACTTCCCGTGTCCACATCTATCTCCCAGGAGTTTCTTAATTTTGAACACAACCATAATATTTATGCCATATCCCATCTGTCCTCTCAGTGTCTTTCCAGCTTGAGGATCTTCACCAGTCTCTCCACTGCTCGTACTAAACATACAAGGACTTTGCTCATTCTTTTATAACTACGTCCCACCAATCTCCAGAATTTACTCTTACTTCCCTCTCTTCATCTAAGCCACCAGTCTCTTGCTTTAGCTGACATAGAATCTCCATGTGCTCCTCTTCTGTTACAGTATTTATCGTTCACAACCATGGGGACAATTTAAAGAGTTGGGCCATGCACACTACTTATTGCTAAAAACCAACTTTCACAGTTTGTGGCACTGAACTGAGAATAACATTGAAGCTACTTTCTGTTTTCTGTAAGACATGTATGCATTGCCCTTCCCATCCCTCTGCTCCCTTCTTAGCCTCTTTGCCTTTTGCTCACTATGTATTTTCCACCTCACCGTTTAACCATAGCCAGAAAAGAAGATGTATCTGCTTCCTATTGCTGCTATAACAAGAAAGCACGTAGTCTTCTAGGTCATAAAAACACAGATTATAGTTGTGGATGTTGGGAGAATATTCACTGGCTGAAATGAAAGGTGTCAGAAAAACTGCCCTGCTTTCTAAAATATTTTGGAGATATTAACTTCTCTTGCTCCTTCCATCTTCAATGGCTACATAAACCGCATGTCTCACAGTAAATCACTCTACTTCCCTTGTCACAGGCCCTCTTTGTTCAATGACATCTGCTTTCCTCTTACAAGGATCCCAATGAAAGATCACCAACTTAACCATGTGTGTGAAGTTCTTTTTATCATGTACTGTAAGATATTCATAAGTTTGGGGTTTAGGATTCGGGACTATCTGGGGATCACTGTATAGTCTATCACAGAGAGTTGTGCTTTCTTCTGTCCCTACAGCTTGAGCACAACCAGAGGAGTGAGTTTGGTCCGAAAAATGAAAATCCAGTCTGGATTACTCCAGCTTTGAAATAAAGCCTGTTGAAGCTTGAGCAAAGTTCAGTGATTCAGCTGAGCAGTTCAGTAGCCATCACTCAACTTCAAACATTTATGGAGTAGCTGCTATGGGCATGTGCACCTCTACAGTGCAATTTTCTCAGGGAATATTTCACCCTACTTGTTGACACTTTGTGAAATGTCATTTCATTCAGATTGTTTTTCATCTTGCCCTGCCTTCAAAGAAGTTATCAAGTTTATTGTTTGGCCATCACATATATTTTTTAAGTATACTAGGGCCTGTGCATACTTATTCTTTATGTATGAGAGTGGACCTGCGAGTGAGCAGTCACAATGGCAGGATTGAAGTGATACAAATAACCAAGTCACAGGGACAAAGCAGAGCTCTTGGGCTGACATCTGGGACATAGAAGACAGTGAGACCACTCAGTTTACAAACAGTAGAAGATGATGAGAAGATTGGGCACAGTTCTGCAGAGTAATTTCTGACTTTCCAGAACATTTCTTGTTGATTTTCCTTTGGTATATAAAACCCAGTAATTGTGTGATTGTTTGCTGATGTGTCACTGCCATTGAGATGAACTACTGCAGGGGAATGAGGTTTCATTCTTTGTTAGAGTCACGCTTCTACAAAATACTGCATTCTTCCTCCCATCATGCCTCAGTTCATTATTTAATGAATCTAAGCACAGAAAGTGTAACTCAACCCAGACATCAACACCTTATTTCTTGATCTTTCTACAGAAATGTAAAGTCATGAGTTGAAAATGACACTGAAACAACTCTTCATTTGTCTGTTTGATTAAAAATCCTTTCTTGATGTATTACTCTCCATTTCATTCTCTTGATACAGGGTCTCTTGTGGAACCTGGAGCTATCTGTTTGTTTCCTTGGCTAGGTATGTGGCCAGGGAGATCCAGTGATTGTGTCTCTTTCCTGCCCAACGCTCTCCTGTCTTACTGTTTAAGACCAAGTATAACTATTTATAAAAGAAGCCTGCATCTCTGACACATCCAGGTAGAGTCAATAGTTGTCAAAATGTTGGCTTAGACACCACAGAGTTAATCAAGAAGGGCCAAGTGTGGTGTCCACAATTGGGGTTGGTGCTAAAAGCAGCTGACAGGAGTCAGCACTAGTAGAGCTGACAGGCTTGGTTCAGATGACAACCGATGGGGTCTTGCCAATGGCAGTTAGTGACTAGAGAAAAGAAAGAGAGAGGAAAATCTCTCTCTCTCTCTCTCTCTCTGTCTCTTCTCTCTCTCTCTCTCTCTCTCTCACACACACACACACACACACACACACGCACACACACACAGAGTGGGTGAAGTAAGGCAAGCTCCAACAAACGGGCTCCAACAACTTTGTCTTTCCCTTAGCCATTTTATACACCCTAAGAGAAAGCTTTCTATGTAAGAACATTACGTCATAGCCACTAGTTACAACTTTCTAAAAACAATAGCCACAAGAACATATTCTTCAAAACACAGATTAAAGTCATCACACAAAAGGGGAAGTACAACAAGATTATTGATTACATATTCTTCCTTTGAAACTTCCACCTAACTATACATTCCTCATCTATCTTTCTCTCCACGAGTTCACTATAACCACAAAGCAATAATTTTCATGTCATAGACTAACAAGGTTTAAGCAAGTCAAGTCTACAGCAGCAAGTTTTTCCCTATGCTTAGCTGATGACAGTTTGTATTTACTAAGAAACAAGTCATCTCTCCTCTTATGTCTTATTTTTGAAGTCTTGGTTAGCTAAACTGACTAATCACCTGTTCTCTGTTCTTACATTCACAACAAAATTACCTACTCTTTGTTCATGGCCTTCCTTTACATGGTGCACACTGAAACCTGTGGCCATATCTCAATATCATAAGATCAAGGAATTCAGGCCTAACAGAGTGCGCTCTCACCTGAGAAGTAATCACACCAGGCTGTAGGCAGTGAGGGTCTTCTCATGACTTCTCAGACACATATAAGGAATATAACAATAACAAATGTGAGAAGGTACAAGAGTAGCGAGAAGCAATCCTGGAGTGAAGCTCCTGGGTCCAGGCCTCTTCAGGGTACACACATTACAGCTGAGCAAAGTGGTGGACCATCTCCAGGAAGCCCACTTGCCCACTGCAGCCCTTCCTGCACAGCATCACCTAATAGCATCACTTGTATGTCTTGCTTTTGTTCATGGCAACTTTCCTTCATCACTGTCCAGCCTTCATGTTTAGTTGTTTGCTTTTCATCCACCATTCCTCATATGGGGAAAGAATTATCAATGAGAAGTTTCTTTTCCATTCATATCGAGTCCTTGACTATAAGATCTATTCCCACTAATGTAAAACTGGCGACTATTTTTAATTTAAAGATAATAAATTATGTATATATGTGTGTCTCTGTGCACAGAGGCCAGAGGCATCAGATCTTTCTGAATTTGCAGTTACAGGTGTTTATGAACCACCTGAAATTGGTACTGGGTACAGTGCTCACGTCTATGCACTCTTTGCCACTGAGCCATTTCTCCAGCCTACAATTGATAACATTTTTTTTTGTTTTAATTGTAGCCAGGATCTTCTGCTGAATATAGACCCACAAAAAGAAAATAGAACCATTATAATAATTTTGCATTGAAAATGATTTTTTCTTAGCATGTATTTGGATCATGATTTCCCCTCCCTCATTCCTCCCAGATCCTCTCTACCTTCATACTCAGCCAACTCTTTGCCTTCTTTCTCTCTATTCTGAAAACAGGCAAAAAAAGCCAAATAAAACAACAACAACAATAATAACAACACACACACAGAGTAAAGACTCAAAATCAAACAGAATAGTATAAGATATAAGCAACAAAACAAACAAACAAACAAACAACCAGTAGGGTAAAACAATGTTCAAACACAGCATTGTGAGTAAAAAACAACAACAACAACAACAAAAAAAACCCACTAAAAATACCATTGAATTAATTTCATGTTGTTCAATTACTGCTTGACATGGGGTCTGTCCTTAAGTATGTTTTTGTTGCTTGGTAAGACTTCTTTGTAGAAACCTAATTTTTCCTTTGTGAACTGTTAACCATTGGGGATGGTTTCTGGGTTGAGGATGGGGATAGTGTTCACATCTCATTTCAGTACTGTGACACCTTCTGGTGTAGACCTGTGTAGGCCCTGTACATCCTGCCTTAGATACTGTAAGTTCATATGGGCACCAGTTCCATTGAATCTGGAAGGCCTTTTTACTTGGTGCCTTCCATTGCTATTTCTCTTATAACCTTTCTGCCTTCTTTTCCACATAGATCCCTGGGCCCTGAGGGGAGGGGGTTTACGAAGACATCCCATTTAGGACTGAGTGTTCCAAGGTTTTTTATTATTAGAACACTGTCTAGTTCTGGGTATCTATACACACTTCCATTGACTGCAAGAAAAGTTTCTCTGATGATGGCTGAGAAAGACACTGATCTATGAGTATAGCAGAGTCTCCTCAGAAGTCATTTTATTGCTATGCACCTTTAGAGAACACAGTAGTACTTGTTATTCCTAGGCCCATGTACTCTCTAGTCTCAGGTTTTTAGCCATGTGAATGGTATCAGGTATGGCTTCCGTATTGTGGAAACCTAATCAGATAGTGGTTGGCTACTCTCATAACTTTTATGGCTCTATTATACCAGTGTATCTTGCAGGCATGCCACCATTTTAGATCAAAGGCTTTGCAGATGGCTTGGTGCTTACCTTTCTCCTCTGGTAGTGTACAGTACTAGTACCATGGACACTAGACAGTGTGCACAGAACCTTCCAGTACTATGAACAGGAGTCAGTAGGGGTGATGACTCTAAGTAGTCAGTAGCTCAATTTCTCTAAGCTCAATAAGATATATGTGTTGTCTTCAGCAATAGCACCTTACTATCAGTTTGTGGAGAGAAACTGGCAATCACCTGAGTTATTTCCTGGGGTACCTCTGGCCAACTAGAGGGTACCCATTTCTAGAAAGGGGGTTTGACTTGGTGGTAGTTGATGTGTTGTTGGAGCTTTGTCTCCTCTACCCCTTGATAGTTCCATTTAGATTTCACACACACACACAACACACAACATACACACACTCACACACACACACACACACACACACACACACATATATATATATAATATATATATATATATATATATATATATAATTAGTTTTTAAAAGATGCATCATCTACAGTAGGTTTTCTTATGATCCCTCAAATGACCTGCAATGTTAGCTGTCTCTCCTTGGATTTTCTCTTTTAATCCTCCCTCCATTTAGATCTCCTTTCTGTTTACTTCTTCCCTTACAGCTTCATTTTTTAAAAAAAAATCTGTCAAGATTTGCTTTGTTTTCACATATGTGATCCATTTTGGAGAAATTTCCAGGAAATTCTGAGAAGAAAGTATATTCCTTTTGTTTGGGTGAAATGGTCTGTAACTATCTTTTAGGTCTTTTTGATTTATGATGTGGTAAGAGGGTTCATAAAAAGGAGTTGGGATTATAATATTATTAAGAAAAACAAATGGAAAAATATCCAGGCTCATTTAGAAATAGTTGCCACTCATGTCACAAACATCATGTCTTTGGTTGGAAAGATGGCTCAGTCAAAAAACTGCTGAAGCCACTTATAAGGGACACCACAGCAAGTGTTTGCAATCCCAGCACTGGGGAGGTAGAGGCAGGTGAATCTCTGGTGTTTCCTGGCCTGCCAAACTAGTCTCGTTATCATTTTCCAGGTCAAGTGAGAGACTCAAAGAAACCAGATGGACTTCTCCTAAGGAACAACACCTGAGGTTGACATCTGACCATCATATGCCACACACGTGCACCTGTACCCACACGAGCACAATACATGAACATGTATACATAAACCATAATCTGACAACTAATGTTCAAATATTCAGATGTTGTAATTGGATTCATCAATAACTTGCTTTGTGATTTTGGTTAGATTAAAAAAAAATACTAACAAAGGAGTCAATTTAAGACTCTGCTAAGTGAAAATCCTGTTAGCTGGAATCTTCCCGAACTTATGGTGCTCTAACCTGCATTTTTCCCTGCTTGCAGGCAGAAGATGACTGCAGAGGTTTGCAGGATTATGTTACGTTCCCCAATCACTGGTGTTAGAAAGGGCAGGCCACACAGGGTGCTACTAAGTCAATGAAAGAAACACTTGATGTTATGGTTGCATTTTAGAAAGGGAGCGTTTGCTCTGGGGGACCGCTAAGTGTTCATAAAAAATAGGAAGTTTATGAAATCAATCCATTACCATTCTGTATTAGAAGCTACTGTCACAGAGACGGAACAGAAGAGACGTTATCTTATTGTGGATAAGAGCCAGAAGCCAACAGGGACAGATTTAATAACAACCGAGACTGCAATGACGGCCAGGAAATGACACCTTGCTAGAGATTGATTGACATCTTCATGCTGTGTGGAAGCAGGAGGTGGTTAATGAATCTGGGATGATGCTTGGGATTGGCAATGAGAGTGTACCACATTGTGGGGATTCTAAAAGTTGAGACAAAAAATGATCTTTCTGGAATGATCAGTCATTGTAGAGAGGAGAAATCAGCCTTTCTAATTGTGAAAGCAGTCTATAGCCATACCACCTTGAATGTGACCCAATCTTGTCTAATTGTGAAGGTGTGAGTGACAGTATGATGCTAAGCAAGAGCTTTGGAAAGGACAGGAAGACAGCTACCACCGGGGTGTCTTGGAGTTTGGAGCCTGAGTTTCTTACAATGGCCCATTCGGTCTTCCCTCCCTGTGCTTTGGATGAGAACAGGACTCCTGTTAAGTCTTGCAAACACCGTTGGAAAGACAACACCGCACAGGCTCCTACTGGCAAGCTGCTCAGAAACTCGAGATACCCACAGAGACTCCCAGAATCTTCAATATTTCTGTTCTTAATTTTGATCCCACTGTTATGACTCTTCAGTGAGGGAACAATGATTTCATCTCAAAGAACTGGATATATCTTCTCGTATGATTCACTATGACAATCTGAGATTTTAGCTTCAACTTGCCCGAGTTTCTTTTTCGCTGCCCTGACTGTAGCAAAAGGCGATCTCAGCTCAGATGCACTGAATTCAAATCGCATCGTCTTTAATATCAGCATCTAATTAAGGCAGTGCCAGCTACCACCAGGTGGCAGCATTGCTAGATACAATTTCTGTATTTCTCAGATTTCCAAATGATATGCTTATTTTCCTCTATTTCTTAAAGATTTTTAAACTTGATGCAACATTGAGAGCTCTTCATTCCTTCTTTTAAATTTTTTTGTTGGATTTTTTTTTTTTACTTACACTTCAAATGTTATTTCCTTTCCCGGTTTCCTGGACATAAGCCTCCTATCCCAAATCCCTCCCCTTCTTTTATAAGAAGTCCCGGTCCACCCCCCTTCTCGCCCCCCCCATGACATCCCCCTACTCTGGGGTCCAATCTTGGCAGAACTAAGGGCTTCTCCTCCCATTGGTGCCCAACAAGGCTTTCCTCTGCTACATATGCAGTTGGAGCCATGGGTCAGTCCACGTATAGTCTTTGAGTGGAGGTTTAGTCCCCCGGAGCTCTGGTTGGTTAGCATTGTTGTTCTTATGGGGTTGAAAGCCCCTTCAGATCTTTCAATCCTTTCTCTAATTCCTCCAACGTGGGTCCTGTTCTCAGTTCAGTGTTTTGGTGCTAGCATTTGCCTCTCTATTTGACATGCTCTGACTGTGTTTCTTAGTAGACATCTATATCCAGTTTCTGTCAGCATGCCCTTCCTAGCTTCATCAATCTTATCTAGTCTTGGTGACTACATATATATATATATATATATATATATATATATATATATATATATATATATATATATATATATATATGGGGCACGTGTGAGGCAGGCTTCGAATGACTGTTCCTTCAGAAGCTTCTCTAAACTCTGCCTCCATATCCCCCCTATGAATATTTTTGTTCCCCCTTTTAAGAAGAAGTGAAACATCCAAACTTTGGTCATCCTTCTTCTTGAGCTTCATGTGGTCTGTGTATTGTATCTTGGGTGATTTGAAGTTTTGGGCTAATATCTACTTATCGGTGAGTGCATACCTTGTGTGTTTTCCTGTGATTGGGCTACCTCACTCAGGATGATATTTTCGAGTTCAATCCATTTGCCTATGAATTTCACGAAGTCATTGTTTTTGATAGCTGAATAGTACTCCATTGTGTAGATGTACCTCATTTTCTGTATTCATTCCTCTGTTGAAGGGCATCTGGGTTCTTTCCAGCTTCTGGCTCTTATAAATAAGGCTGCTATGAACATAGTGGAGCACGTATCTTTGTTGTATGTTGGTGCATCTTTTGGGTATATGCCCAGGAGTGCTATAACTGGGTCCTCAGGTAGTGGAATGTCCAATTTTCTGAGGAACCTCCAGACTGATTTCCAGAGTAGTTGTACCAGCTTGCAATACCAGCAAAAATGGAAGAGTGTTTCTTTTTCTCCACATCCTCTCTAGCATATGTTGTCATCTGAGTTTTTTTATCTTAGGATTCTGACTGAGGTGAGGTGGAATCTCAGGTTTGTTTTGATTTGCATTTCCCTGATGACTAAGGATGTTGAGCTTTTCTTTAGGTACTTCTCAGCCATTCAATATTCCTCAGATGAGTCTTTGTTTAACTCTGTACTTCACTTTTTAAATAGGGTTATTTGGTTCTCTGGACTCTAACTTCTTGAGTTCTTTGTAAATTTTGGATATTAGCCCTCTATCAGATGTAGGATTGGTAAAGATCCTTTTCTAATCTGTTGGTTGCCATTTTGTCCTAACCACAGTGTCCTTTGCCTTACAGAACCTTTGCAGTTTTATGAAGTCCCATTTGTCAATTCTTGATCTTAGAGCATAAGCCATTGGTGTTTTGTTCAGGAAATTTTCCCCAGTGCCCATACAATTGAGACTCTTTTCCACTTTTTCTTCTATTAGTTTGAGTGTATCTGGTTTGATGTGGTGGTCCTTGATCCACTTGGGCTTAAGCTTTGTACAGGGTGTTAAAAATGGATCAATTTGTATTCTTTTACATGCTGACATCCTGTTGAACCAGCACCATTTGTTGAAAATGCTATCTTTTTTTCCACTGAATGGTTTTAGCTCCTTTGTCAAAGATCAAGTGACCATAGGTGTGTGGGTTCATTTCTGGGTCTTCAATTCTATTCCATTGATCTACCTTCCTGTCTCTGTGCCAATACCATACAGTTCTTATTACTATTGAAGAGCTCTTCATTTCATGTATTTCCTATTTGGTTTGAAGCACATAGTTCTAGCTGACATATAATGTCTGAGTTACAGAAGTACTGGGAGTGACCAGTCTTTTGTTCTTGCTCTCTTACCATCTAAGCCTCTTTGATTGATAATAATAAAACAAATTGGTGTTTTTAGAAGTATAAACTTCAGGAAATAATTTTTGAAGGTTGAAGAGTACAAAGTACATAAAGAGGGAACTATTTGTTGATTTTGTTTTCTTTATGTGAGTGGCAGCTTTTACCTGCCATTTCCCACAAGGGTGTAAATGTTAAGGTATGGTCAATAACTTCTACACATGCTAAAGTTTGTATTCTCTTTATCATCTTTATCATAATGAGTTTTTATTTTTTAAATTATAATTATACTCCATATATTCCTTTGTTCTCTTTCACATTTGTGGTCTATCTTTTTAAAAGATTATTGCTACACCTGAAGAGAGAGAGAGAGAGAGAGAGAGAGAGAGAGAGAGAGAGAGAGTGAGAGAGAGAGAGAGAGAGAGAGAGAGAGAGAGAGAGAGAGAGAATGTATTATTATATCAGGACTGAATGTATTATTGATATTGTAACCAATTTGAAGTTCTTCCCTAGGGAAGACTATTTTGCAGTTCTCGGCATTTCCCAGTTTCCTGTAGTTCTTTTCCTAGTATCAAGGCCTACCTATGAGCTTTCTCCCTCCATGCTAGCATGTCTACTGATGTCATCATCAGGTCTTGTTTAAGCAGCCCTGTTAAAGAGGCTTCATGGGTACTCATGGCAAACTCCCCCGTTTCTCTGCCTCTTACAATCTTTATGCTCCTTTTCCACAGTTACTTTTGAACCTTAGGTGTAGGAATTGTACTATAGATAAGTCAATTGAGACTGAGCACCACAAAACCTCTTGTTCTCTGCATTTTGATTGGTTGAGATTTTCTGTAATGGTTCCCATCTGTTGCAAGAAGTTTCTTTGTTGAGGTGTGAGGACTACACTAATCTGTGGTTATATGCTAAATATTTAGAATATAGTTGGGGTTATGCCAGTCTAGTAAGGTAGTGATTATGGATTCACCTCTAAGAGCTATGACTTCACTAGCCTAGGTAGTTGGCTAGTTTTCCAGTACCAGGTATGGTTTCCTCTTGTTGAGTCAGCCTTATATCTAATGAGTGAATTGTTGGTTACTGAGAAAGTATGAGGACATTATTGCACCCTTAGGGTTATCATACCCTGCTGGCCATCGCGCTGGTTAATAGGCTTCATAGCTGAGTGGGACTACTGGTTGCTTCACCCCTTTGGAAGCTTGCATGGTGATCTCTGGTACCCTGAAAGCTAGTCCTCAGGGAGGAGGCTTTCAGGTCAGATGCAGCTTTGGTCCCCTGAGTCCCGTGTCTGAAGTGCATGGTGTCTTAAGCAAGAGGAACCACATCTTCTATGTCTGGGGGACAGACAATAGCCAAAGCTTTTACTTTGGGAATCTCTTGGATAACCCTGAAAAACAACTCAAGGAAAGGCTTCTCATGCCTGGTGTTGAGGTTTTTGTTAGAGTGTCTATGATTCTTGTGGGGAACATAGTCAGCCCAGATGAAAAGATTATAGTTAGACTGTATGTATATGTATACTTGGTTTATATATATTAAATACAGTTTTAAGTAGATAATAATTCTTTATAACTTTTTCATACATCCTTATTGTTATTTTACTCTCCTCCTTCCTTTTCTATATTTCTTTCCCTATCTTCTCCCTAATGAAAGCTTCCCCATTTTTCTTCTCCCCACAATCACTTATGTACTCATCTATTGTTCCTACTCCTTTGACTTTCCTGGTTTCTGCTATTACTCAAGATTTATGAGTTATTTCTTAGCCATTTTTTCTTTTGAGAACTTCTGTTCAGGTCCCAGGCACATCTTGAATGGATTATTATTTTTCCTCTGTTGAATTCTTTATGCAGTCCATATATTAAACCACTGTGAGCTACATAGCTGGCACAGGTTCTCCCCCATCCTATGGCTTCCTCTCCACCAGATGGATTGAGTTTTAGCTGTGCAGAAGCTTTTTAGTTGTATGAAGTTCTACATGTGAACTGTTGGGCAAATGGAGTCTTATTCAGAAAGTCCTTTCCTACACTTCTATCCTTCTAGGTTCTGCTCATGTTTTTTTTCTTGGCAATTTCAATGTTTTCAAGTTTCACATTTAGGTATTTGATCCATTTGAAGTCAGTTTTCATGCAAAGTAACTGATATTGATCTAATTTTATTTTTTCTGCAAGTTTCTCCAACACCACTTTTAAAGCCACTTCTTTTTCTCCATATATTTTTGGCATCTTTGTCAAATACTGAATAGCTGTAGTTTCTGGTACTTGCTTTGGGTCATTGTCAGGAGCCATAATAGGACAAGCTAATGACTAGCAGGTGATTGTCTTGAGATGGTCTGCCTTGGATTATTATGTAACCTGCAACAGATTTGCTCTTTCTTGGAAAGGCTATAAGAGAATTCATTTTAGGCACAATTCCTGCTACTAATATTCTTTTCCTGTTATTATTAAACATATATAACAATCATTATGTGTTAGCCCACTCCTTTTGAACAGATTTTTTGCAGATCTATGAAGATGTACTGTCTTGTAGTGATGCTACACAGACAAATAAATGACTTAAATCTTAATGATGATCCTATAAGATTTCCTAAAAGTATATCAGTGATTATTAAGGTCTTTTATAGTGGGACTGCTATACAGTCCTTTTCTGGTAGTCAAAACTGCAATGAGAACTCTTCCAGCCTCTCATGTATCACCAGTTCATTGCTCTTAGGTAGTAACTAGTCTTTCTCCTACTCAGAGAACATTCCAAGAGGTCGTAAAACAATTAACCAAAGGTCATGAAAAGGGAACTAATTATTTTAGGTGCTAGGACAGAAGATAAAATTATAACTGGGTTTATCTATATAACACTTCACTAATAACTTGGATATCATTTTCAACTTTCAATGAACCTGTGGTGCTGTGACAGGTGATTGATGTTTAGCCAGATAATTAACCCCAATGGATATGCATGTAAAATTCTCTGTTGTAAACTTCTATTACAATTTATGATTTGATTTTGTGTGTGAACTTTTAAATATGTGATCATGTATTCTGAAAGATGTTTAAGTGATGATGAAAAAAGAAGAGTCAGAACTGAGCTGAGAAGAATTGAGCTGCGAGAGGAAACTAAACAGAGAAGTTTTTAGACAATATTTTTAGGCAGAACTGAACTAAAAAAGAGCTCAAGAAGTATGGGTATAGCATTGGGAGACAAGGCATTGAGAGTAAGAGCATTATTTTGACATCAGAGCAGGAGTAGAGAGCAAGATTAGAAGGAGAATGCAGAGTAAAATAACTTAGAGACTATAGGTAACATAAAAAACTAAGAGAGCAATGTGCAGAATGCAGAGGGAAAGAGGAAAAATGAAGAAGCTACAGAGAGCATAAAGAGCAGGCAGGCTTCTCCTTACCATGGGACAGAACAAGTCCTTTCTTAATAACAAGGCAGACTTAGACTCTTATTAAGGAGATCAAAGTTTTGTTTTTCTTAAAAACTCAGGTTTAATTCATTTAGCATTAAACAGGTAGAAACTTTTTCTTTCTCTATGTAATAAAGATTGGAGCTCATTTTTCACTCAGAATGAGTGAGTTCTTTCTGCACTAGTGCTTGGTCTTTTGCTCCATATGTATATGTAAGTGTGGATGTGTGTCTGTAAGTATGTAATTGTGAGAAGGCATGCAAGGTGGCCCAACGAGTTGAATGGAAATCCATAAATGCACATTCGTGAATCTGTATACAAACTTACTTACTCTACTTACCCACTGGAAGAGTTTATGCATATTTGCTTATGTAAGAGTTTTTCCATTTTGCAAGTCTTCTCCTGGTTCAATAGAAGTTTATTGCTCCAAACTTCCCCCTACCCTGACAAGCAAGAGGCATATGGACAAAAGGGAAAAGGCTTTTGCAATTAATCTTTTACTTAATCTCCTGTTGTTTTAGGATGAGGTGCTAAGTGCCAGAGACTGCAGTTTCTGGCCTCAAAGGACCACAGAAGGCAGGTCAGCTTCAGTAGCATAGTAACTTAGACTTAGATAAGTAGAGGACGCATAAGGCAAGTCAGCTACAGTAGCATAGTAACTTAGATAAGTAAACTTTTTATTATTATACAACAACCCTAAATATCTCATAAGACAAATTCTTACCCTCTGCCTATGCTCTCCACTTCCCCACCCACTGCTGCCTTAAAAAGAAAGGACAAGAAAGAAGACCCCCGGCAGGTCACAGATTTTTGTTCCACTGATCTACATGTCTGTACCATGTTGCTTTATTGTTATGGCTCTGTAATTTATTCTGAGGTCTGGAATGGTAATTCTTCCAGCATTTTTCCTTTTGCTCAAGTCTATTTTGGCTTTCTGGAGTCTTTTTTGTAGCTCCCTGTGAATTTCAGTATAGTTTTATTTTTTTCTGTCTATAAAGACTGACATGAGTATTTTGATTGGGATTGCATTGTATCTGCAAATGGCTTTTGATAGAGTAATTATTTTCACAATATAAATTCTATCAATCTGTTGGGGTCAGTGCAAGAGGAAAAGCAAAATAGCTAAGAATCCATGGAACGTTGCCTACCAGTTAGGTAATTACAATGGGTGTGCCTCAGAGAAGTAGAGCCCTGAGGACCAAGTGTTCTGAAGACTTCATGCTGTTATGGAACATCATTCTACCTGTTGCTGTCATGTCCTTCCTAATCTATGAGCTGTATAAAATCCTAAAGAGGTATCCAGAACCTTACTGGGTATTGGTACTTCTGATAATGGTATTTGATCTGTTTTCAAAGCATTGCTGATGGGGCAGATTGATGATTCAACCACCAACCTGAAATAGAATTGAGAGATGTATATTCTTAGTAGAGTTAGATTAAGATGTTTTTCATAGCGGTTTTGACATAAAAATACTTGGGGAATCATTTAAAGTTCAAAAAGGCACACTTTTGATAATTGAACAAGAAATTCTTTGAGGTCAGGAAACAAGAACAATTGCAGCCCAAATCATTCTAGTTGATGTGCCTTTCTTGATAAATCTGAGCTGTTGATCAAGGCGATGATTAATTTCTTGTACCATTTTCCCCTTCCTTCCTGATATGGTTTAATTAAAAAAAAACTGTTAATGAGTAGATGTGTGCCTCCCAAGGATTTAAAGTAGAAATAACTGTATCCCTTTCTTTCTTTCTTTCTTTTTTTTTTCTTTCTTTCTTTCTTTCTTTCTTTCTTTCTTTCTTTCTTCCTTCCTTCCTTCCTTTCTTTCTTTCTTTCTTTTTTTTTTTTTCGGAGCTGGGGACTGAACCCAGGGCCTTGCGCTTGCTAGGCAAGCGCTCTACCACTGAGCTAAATCCCCAACCCCAATAACTGTATTTCATATAAAAGTTTAGACTTGTGATTCTTTAAGACTTTTTACTTTTTAAGATAACTTTTTAAGATAAAGAATAAACTAATTGATTCTTTCTCTGTAACTGTGAATTCAGTCTGCCAGTAAAAGAAACTGACTGAGAAAATTACCTTGGTTGATTACACTTTGTTAATTTGTAACAAATTACTTAAAGCTGAATGTATGTGGGTACTTGGGAATAATTTTTTTGTAATCACCCACTAGAAGAGAAATAGAATGTAACCACGTTGTAATTTTTATACTGTTTGAAAGATTTTTTTCTGGGATTTATGAACTGAGGGAGAAAAAATAAATTTGTTGGAGCTTTGTTGCTTTGTTTCATCTACCAAATGCGTGTGTGTGTGTGTGTGTGTGTGTGTGTGTGTGTGTGTGTGTGTGTGTTTGTGTGGGTATATATGTAACATTGTTGGAACTTTGCTTCATCCACCAAATGTGCATATATGTATGTAAATAGTTTTGGAACTTGTTGAAGATTGCTTCATCCACTAAATGTGTGTGTGGGGGGAGGGGGCATGCAATTTCCCCCCACTTTTTCTGCTGGCCCCAGAGAGTTTTTTGACAGGATGAATCCCTGACTCTATGCCCTGCCTCAGCTTACCTGCCCTGTCATAGCTAGCTTCAGACATCAATCCATGAGCATGAGATGGCTTTCCATTTTTTTAATGTTTTTTCTATCTCTTTCTTTAGAGACTTAAAGTTTTCATCGTAGAGGTCTTTTACCCCCTTGATTAGGTTTATTTTTAAATGCATTATTTTCCTAGTGGTTACAGCAAATGTGAGTGTGACCATGGTCATCTTCTCTATATGTCTATCACTGATATGGAAGGGCTATTAATTTTGCAAGCTGATTCTATATCCTGTCATATTGGTGAAATTGTTGAATGTAGATATTTTCTTATGATCTCTCGTGTCTGTAAAAGTGATAATTTGATTTCTTTCCTTCTGTACTCATCAAGGTTCTCTAGAGTAACAGAACTTATAGAATGAATCTCTCTCTATATAAAGAGAATTTATTAGAATGACTTAAGACTGTGGTCCAGCTAATCTAACAATGACTGCATGTGAATGGAAAGTCCAATAATTCAGGAACTGTTCGGTCTCAGAGGCTGGATGTCAGAGCTTGTTTTCAGTACATGTTAGTATCCTGAAGATGAGATTCTAATGCTAGTAAAGGAATGGACTTACTAGGATGGTAAGAGCAAGCAGACAAAGAATAGGATCTTCTTCCGTGTCCTTATATAGGCTTCCAGAAGAAGGCATGACCCAGATTAGAGGTAAATTTTCCCAGCTAAAAGATCTGGATTAAATGTATATCTTCCCACCTCCAGATCCAGATTAAAGACATGTCTTCCTATCTTAAAGATCTGAAAATGGATCTTCCAAATTCATATTAGGCAAAATTCCTCTATAGGTGTGCTACTCCATTTTTTGGATTTAAGTTAGTTTAGCATATAGCCAAGTTGACAACCAAGAATAACCATCGCACCTTCCTATTTGTGTCCCTTTAATTTCTTCTCTTGTCATATTGCTCCAGCTAGTACTTTGAGTACATGTCTGTATTCTGTTTGCAAATATTTTATTGACCATTTTTTGGTTTTTGTTCATCAGGGATATTGGCTTATAGTTTTCTTTTTCTTTTTTGTTGTGTCTTGTCATTTCTTTGGTTTTGATATTTGCTTCATAGATGGAGTTTGGAGTGCTCCTTTTGTTTCTATTTTTTAAAATAATAAATTAAAAATTACTGACTATAGATCTTCTTTGATGATCTGGTAGAATTCTGCTGTTAGTTCTTCTGGGCCTGGACTTCATTATTATTTTACTTGGAAGCATTGTTTTTTAAATTACTATTTTAATCTCATTTGTTATGGGTCCATTTAAGTTGCTGACTTCTTCTTGGCTTAATTTTGGTGGTTTGGGGGAATCTAGAAATTTGTCCATTTCTTTTTGGTTTTCCTACTTAATGAACTACAGGTTTTAAAGTGTTCCCTGATAATATTTTGAACTTCTTTGGTGTCTGTTGCAATGTTTCCCTGTTCTATTCTATTATTTTGGGTCTCCTGTTTCTTTTGGTTAATCGAGCCAAGGGTGTGCCAACTTTATCTTATTAAAGAATCAGTTCTTAGACTGTTTTCTTTGTTTCTGTTCTATTAATTTGGCTCCTACTTTATTATTTTTCCCATCTAATGGGTTTGGGTTGCATAATTAAGTCGTTTTGTAGGGGCACTTTCTATGTGTGTTTTTTTTTTTTTTGTGGAAGAACTTAGAGCTATAAATGTCTTCCATAGGTTTGCTTTTAGTGTGTCCCACCCATAAGTCTGTTCTTGACGTGTCCCAGAGATTTATCATTTTCATTTAGTTCTAGATCCAAGAATTTTTGACTCTCTTCTTAATTTTTTGAATTAGTTGTCATCCAGCAATACATTGTTTATTCTCCATAAGTCTGTGTCCTTACTACGGATTTGTTTGTGGTTAATTTTAAGTTAAGTTGTATTATGGTCAGATAGGATATATGAAGTTATTTCAGTATTTCTGACTTGGTTAAGATTTGTTTTCTGTCCTAGGATGTGATCTATTTTTGATAAACTTCTGGGTGGCGTATTCTACAGATATCTGTTAAGAGCATTCTGTATGACATAGTTTAATTTTAATAGTTCTGTTTATTTTTTCAGATGACTGCCTTATTGGATAGGTCTGTTGGAATCACTTGCTACTAATAGGTTGATCTGTACCTTCATTTCTAGTAGTACATCCCTTCTTCCTGCTCTTCTCCCTCCCCTTTCTTCTATGAAACTGGTTTTTAATTAGAGTTTGATTTATATATGTTTGTAGGCAAAAATTTTTTGCAACCTACTCTTAATAAGGGTTGAACCTCTCCTCTAGCCCACCACCCAGCAGAGGTAGTGGAAGAGAAAAGTTAATAGGATATGGGGGAAATGGACCTGTTTAGCTATAGTTCTTTGGGGCGAGTTCGATCTTCTTTCCCAGCAGTTCAATCCTGTCGCAAACACCAAATATGACTCAGCAGCTGCAGACCAGTCCTCTAGGCAGGCAGATACCACACACAAACCAGCAGCTATAGTCCAGTCCTTTTGTTAGGCCGACACCAGACACAAACTGGCACCTGTAGTTCAATCTTGAAGAAATTGCAAGGCTCACCAACCAGCCTCAGGTGAGGTTGAGGAAGCAGCAAGCTGCAGCAGGAACCTGTAGAGCAGTTCTTGGGCGAGTTTCTCTCAATTACTGTGTTAGCGCAAGTTGAGCTCAACAGTGTTATGTAAGGAGAACCATATGTGCATGTTGTTAGCGAAGAGTAGCAAGGTGGAACAAACCAAACCAATACTCAACGGTCATCTCCCACTGTCTGCTTCATCATAGGTTCTTTCACGTATTTGCTATATCAAAATATTTTTCAATCTGTTTCTGCTTTAGCAAGACATTCTTTCACCTGTTTGCCCCAGCAAAACATCATTTGACCTAATTTTTCTGAAGAAAGAAGAAGTTTTCACTTCCTAGGTTTATAGTAGGAATGGCATCTAGGTTATTTTCCCTTTGATGTATGTTGTGGGGATTTTCATTTCTGCTCCTGTCTACTTGGTGTTCACTGTGTGTCTTGTATCTGTATGGGTGTGTCTTTTCTCGGGTTTGGGAGGGTTTCTAGGATTTCACTGAAGATCTTGTCTATGCCATTGACCTAGGATTCTTCTCCTTTGTCTACTCCTGTAATTCTAAGGTTTAGTCTTTTCATGGTGCCCCATGTTTCCTGTACACTCCTTTCCTGTGTTTTTAAAAAATCATTTTTCTTTGCTTTATTTCATATAAGTCCTTACTTAATCTTCAAGTCCTGATAATCTGTCCTCTTTGTTTCATTCTTCTTGGAAGACTTTCCTTGTAGTTTTTAGTTAGGTTATTGAGTTTTTCCAGTTCCATTTTCATATCAGCTTGAGTCCTCTTTCATGTTTCTATCATTTTGTTGAATTCCACTTTCAAATACTGGCTTATCCTTATCATCTTCATCAGCCTTATGTTTGTGTTTTCTTCAGCGCTGCTCAGGCATTTATGCTCTTTGAGTTCATTGAGTTGTTTCTTTAAACTTCCTAAATTCTTTGAAGAAGTTTATGAAATACTTAAAAGAAAAACATCTCTTTCTTAGGGGTCCATTTAAATTTGAGTAAAATGTTGGTGTTTGGAGGCAGAGCCAAAGGCTAAAGAGGGTGATTGGAATGGGTGGAGGATCCGCCAGGGCCATCTGGTTAGATCTTGGTGGAGGATATGAAGGATTTGGCTAGGTTAAGATGTCAGTGTGGACTGCAAGTTGTAGTTAGGTAGGAAGGGTCCAGGAGGACACCTAAAGTTTGAGAGCAGTGCAAGGAGGGATTGCCAGACTAGGGTGGAATGCTGAATGAGGGATGTAGCTAAGTCTAGGGGGTTGGGTAAGGTGAATGGAGGGGAAGATCATCAGGTAAATTCACAGGGGTAGACCCTAGGGAAGAATATATAGGAGCTGTCTGGGCGGAGAGACCCTTTCCTTTCATATATCTATCAGCCTTATACCAGAACCAAGTAAGATTTATTTAATATGGCTTCACTGATTAGTGTGCCCAAATCACTTAGTGCTACTCACAGTTGTAAAAAATCTGTCAATATCTCTCTGTCTCTGTCTCTTTGTCTCTCTGTCTCTCTGTCTCTTTCTCTCTCTCTCTCCACCCAATGTTGGAGAGCTGCTCTGTACTTTGATGAATACAGCTTTATGTCTTACATGTAGAGGAACATTTCACAAAATAAGGAATATAACAAGATACAACTCTCCTGAATTCAGTGGATCTTCACATTTTTAAAATCAGCTACCACATAGGTAATATAAAAATTTTTATATGCATATAAAAACACGTGCATGCATGTGCAAATATGTTTATACATATCCACATATACTATTTATACTAATGTGAACATTTAAAAAATTAAAATATTGTGTTTTATAATTTCATCCAACCATTATAATTTGTATGATAAGCCCATGGAAACTAGAGAGATAATTCAGTGGTTAAGAGCACTTGGTGCTTTTCCATAGGATATGAATTTCATTCCCAGTATCCACTTGGCACTCAACACCAGTCTGTACTTCCAACCACAGTGTTTCTGGCACCCTCTTCTGGCCTCTCGGAGAACTGTGGCTATGTAGTGCACAGATACGTATGTGTAAAATAAAATAAAATAAAATAAAATAAAATAAAATAAAAATATGTAAAGTTAAAAACCTAATGGATTGTTTTACTTGATTTTTCTTTTTTATTGAAAATAATTTTTTCATACAGTATATTCTGATCACAGTTTTCCCTCCCTTGTTTCCTCCCAGAGCTCCCACCTTCCCACCCATCCAATGCCACTCATTTTTCTCTCTCTTTAGAAAACAATTAAGACAATAAGCAAAGAAACAGGCAAAACAGAATAAAACAGACAAACATTTAAAAAACAAACAACAATAAAGAAGTATGGAGAAATTCAGTCCTCAGAGATGAATGAAGATGACATCTAGGTAAAATCTGGGGATTTAGAGAATCACATTCTTTACTAAGGTTTCCACTGACAGATTCAGCAGAGACTTACTTGCTTCTTTCCTAGTGTAGCTCCATGTCTGACAGATAGTAGAGTTCTTGAAGGTAAGGCAAAGATAAGAATCTTATGGTCATTCTGGTTGAGAATAGTTGAGCCATCAAACCAATAAAATGAAAATGGTCTAGAGCACCATAGGAGGACAACCTCGATAAAAACAATCCCTTGAAGGCCCCCGAAGAGACTGTTTAGGAAAGACATCAATTTCATGGGTTGTTCCCTGCTGAAGAAAGTAGGTCTCAGAGACCTTGACAGTTACTGAGGACCCCAAGAAGATATGGTTACAAGCATGTAGAAGAAAAGCAATATTACTCATGTTGCCTATTGGAAAAGTAATTATGGTGTGCTATGTCACAAAAGACAGAGAGAGTGGGAGAAAGAAGAAATAAATAACATAAAAGATATTTGAAAAATCCATAGGAAAATATAGTAATTTTTAAGCACACTTAAAAACAAATAAAATATATAAGAATATATGTATGTGTATACATAAAACTAAATAACGTTAACACCACTTGGAATTATAATGCTTCTCTCATGAGCCATAAACTATTTAACAAAAACTTTAGTATCAGGCATGGGAAACCTTCTTTCAGGTTGTTCGCCAGGGGAGTTAAATAGAATCACAAAACAAGATAGATTACTGCGATTGCATTTGGTTGTCTCTCATGACTCAAAGGTAAGACCCTAGTGCTGAAGATACCACACTCTTAGGATATAGGCCTTAGAAGAATTAAGTCAGAATTGACCTAAAAGTCTCCTCCCTGAAGACTAGCTCTCTTAGTCCCAGAAGATGATATGCAAGCTGGAAGGGAGAAAGCCCCCACACAGCTTTAAAACCTATCTACTACATAAAGACTGGCCTAGCAAGATGTCCCCAGTGATGCAATAGTGGCATTTACAACTTAGAGTGACCAACAGTTTCTAATTGTATTTAAACTCTTCACAGTAGGAAGCCAGTCATGCCTGGTACTGTCAACCTAGCCAACTACCCATGGCTGGGAAGGTCCTAGACTGTAGAGGAAAGTCTACCATTGCACTCATGCAATCTATCAATATGATTGCCTAAACCAAAGCTAAGTAATGACACTACCAGTAGACATGCCAAGGTAGAGGAACGTTCACTCACTCCCAATGGCTGCAGAGATGGAGAGAATCAGTTTTCTTTGGGGATGAGTCCCCTGATAGGCTATCTAATCTCAGGAGATTAGCCCTAAACACATGTTTATAGACGCAGTAGAAGACATTCTACTTATATTTAATCAATGGTTATGCTTGTCTGTCAACTTGATACACTGAGAAAGAGGGAGCCTCAATTGAGTAATAGTCTCCATTAGATTGACCTATGAGAGGTCTATGGTGGTGTTTTCTTTATTAGTATTTAACAGAGGATGGCCTAGACTACCCAGGACTGTGCTACCCCTGGGTGTCAGTCCTGGGTTATATCAGGAAGCTAGCTGAACAGAAGCAGGGGGGAAAACCAGTGAGCAGAATCTCTCTGTGATTTTTGCTTCTAGCTTTGCTTGAGTTCCTATCTTGGCTTCCCTTGATGGCAGAATATAAATAATAAGAAGAAAAACAAAACAAAATGAAACAAACCATAACCCTTTCCTCTGCAGGTTGGTTTTGATCAGTGTTTTATCACAGTAATATAAGCAAGTTAGTACATAAAGGTAAGAATAATAATTACTGAAGAAGACGTTGTGAATTTGAGAGATGGTTGGGGTAGAGAAGTAAGAGAAATTGAGGGGCAGAGGGAGAGGAGATCATGATGTTAACACAGTGCTCATGTATGGATGTCTCAAAAAATTAAATAAACCATAAACACAGAAAATAATAATAAATTTTTAAAGATTCACTTATTTTATATATGTGAGTACATTGTCATTCTCTTCAAACACACCAAAAGAGGGCATCAGATATTATTACAGATGGTTGTGACCCACCATGAGGTTGCTGGGAATTGAGCTAAGGACCTCTGGAAGAGCAGTCAGTGCTTTTAACCATGAGCCATCTCTCCAGTCCTGATAAATGTTTTTGAGGTATCAGGTGAAGGCTGAACTAGTGAAAGGTGTTAATTCCATAAGCGAAAAACAAGACTCCTGGTTGACAGAACCATTACACAGATGAGATTTTAAATCCTGCCAAGTTTCCTTAGTCGAGCAATTGGTAGAACTAGACATTAAGACATTTTATGGGATCAATCTTGGATAAGTTTTTCTCTCTTCTTTTTTTCTAAAAATTTAACATTTACTTTATTTAGTATGTGTATGTATGTTTACACAATGTGTTCATGTGGAGACAAGAAAGCACTTTGGTCTTTTGTTTGTTTCATTTTTTGTTTATTTTGTTTGTTTGTTTTTGAGACTCAGTTTCTCTGTGTAGGACTGGCTGTCCTGGAACTCTATCCTTTGACCAGGCTGCCCTGAACTCATAAAGATCCATGTGCCTCTGCCTCCCAAGTGCTGGGATTATAGGCATGTGCCATTACTGCTCAGCCAACGGAACCTTATTTTAGGAGCTGATTATGCTTCTGCCAGGTGACCACATGGGATTTGGAGTCTGAACTGAGATTGTCAGGTGGCAAGTGTGTTCAAGCCCTCTCTCAAGCTTGGGCTGTGGTTTCTCTTTAAATACCCACAGCTGATCTTTAATATATCTAGAATAGTTTCACCTGCTCTAATGATGTGTCTTTCATCTCTCTCTCTCTCTCTCTCTCTCTCTCTCTCTCTCTCTCTCTCTCTCTGTGTGTGTGTGTGTGTGTGTGTGTGTGTGTGTGTGTGTGTATAATAGCTGCTTTCTTAAAGGGTGGTATCTGTATCCATCTTATCCAACAGCAGAACAACTGGAAAGCAATTGCAATCATGGTGATAGAAGTGAAGAGTCAAACCACTTTAAATGCATTTGATGTTCCCTTCCTTCTCTCAAGATTATTAGAAGTTGTTAAATTTCGTTCTCAGATTTTCTTGATAACTCTGAACCTCAGGGATGGCATGTATAGCCTTAGATGTATGTCTAACTTTTTTTTATTATTATTAACTTGAGTATTTCTTATATACATTTCGAGTGTTATTCCCTTTCCCGGTTTCCGGGCAAACATCCCCCTCCCCCCTCCCCTTCCGTATGGGTGTTCCCCTCCCAACCCTCCCCGGGTTGCCGCCCTCCCCCCAACAGTCTACTTCACTGGGGGTTCAGTCTTAGCAGGACCCAGGGCTTCCCCTTCCACTGGTGCTCTTACTAGGATATTCATTGCTACCTATGGGGTCAGAGTCCAGGGTCAGTCCATGTATAGTCTTTAGGTAGTGGCTTAGTCTCTGGAAGCTCTGGTTGCTTGGCATTGTTGTACTTTTGGGGTCTCGAGCCCCTTCAAGCTCTTCCAGTTCTTTCTCTGATTCCTTCAATAGGGGACCTATTCTCAGTTCAGTGGTTTGCTGCTGGCATTAGCCTCTGTATTTGCTGTATTCTGGCTGTGTCTCTCAGGAGCGATCTACATCCGGCTCCTGTCGGTCTGCACTTCTTTGCTTCATCCATCTTGTCTAATTGGGTGGCTGTATATGTATGGGCCACATGTGGGGCAGGCTCTGAATGGGTGTTCCTTCAGTCTCTGTTTTAATCTTTGCCTCTCCCTTCCCTGCCAAGGGTATTCTTTTTCCTCATTTAAAGAAGGAGTGAAGCATTCACATTTTGATCATCCGTCTTGAGTTTCGTTTGTTCTAGGGATCTAGGGTAATTCAAGCATTTGGGCTAATAGCCACTTATCAATGAGTGCATACCATGTATGTCTTTCTGTGATTGGGTTAGCTCACTCAGGATGATATTTTCCAGTTCCAACCATTTGCCTACGAATTTCATAAACTCGTTGTTTTTGATAGCTGAGTAATATTCCATTGTGTAGATGTACCACATTTTCTGTATCCATTCCTCTGTTGAAGGGCATCTGGGTTCTTTCCATTTTCTGGCTATTATAAATAAGGCTGCGATGAACATAGTGGAGCACGTGTCTCTTTTATATGTTGAGGCATCTTTTGGGTATACGCCCAAGAGAGGTATAGCTGGATCCTCAGGCAGTTCAATGTCCAATTTTCTGAGGAACCTCCAGACTGATTTCCAGAATGGTTTTATCAGTGTGCAACCCCACCAACAATGGAGGAGTGTTCCTCTTTCTCCACATCCTCGCCAGCATCTGCTGTCACCTGAGTTTTTGATCTTAGCCAATCGCACTGGTGTGAGGTGAAATCTCAGGGTTGTTTTGATTTGCATTTCCCTTATGACTAAAGATGTTGAACATTTCTTTAGGTGTTTCTCAGCCATTCGGCATTCCTCAGCTGTGAATTCTTTGTTTAGCTCTGAACCCCATTTTTTAATAGGGTTATTTGTTTCCCTGCGGTCTAACTTCTTGAGTTCTTTGTATATTTTGGAAATAAGGCCTCTATCTGTTGTAGGATTGGTAAAGATCTTTTCCCAATCTGTTGGTTGCCGTTTTGTCCTAACCACCGTGTCCTTTGCCTTACAGAAGCTTTGCAGTTTTATGAGATCCCATTTGTCGATTCTTGATCTTAGAGCATAAGCCATTGGTGTTTTGTTCAGGAAATTTTTTCCAGTGCCCATGTGTTCCAGATGCTTCCCTAGTTTTTCTTCTATTAGTTTGAGTGTGTCTGGTTTGATGTGGAGGTCCTTGATCCACTTGGACTTAAGCTTTGTACAGGGTGATAAGCATGGATCGATCTGCATTCTTCTACATGTTGCCCTCCAGTTGAACCAGCACCATTTGCTGAAAATGCTATCTTTTTTCCATTGGATGGTTTTGGCTCCTTTGTCAAAAATCCAGTGACCATAGGTGTGTGGGTTCATTTCTGGGTCTTCAATTCTATTCCATTGGTCTATCTGTCTGTCTCTGTACCAATACCATGCAGTTTTTATCACTATTGCTCTGTAATACTGCTTGAGTTCAGGGATAGTGATTCCCCCTGAAGTCCTTTTATTGTTGAGGATAGCTTTAGCTATCCTGGGTTTTTTGTTATTCTAGATGAATTTGCAAATTGTTCTGTCTAACTCTTTGAAGAATTGGATTGGTATTTTGATGGGGATTGCATTGAATCTGTAGATTGCTTTTGGTAAAATGGCCATTTTTACTATATTAATCCTGCCAATCCATGAGCATGGGAGATCTTTCCATCTTCTGAGGTCTTCTTCAATTTCTTTCCTCAGTGTCTTGAAGTTCTTATTGTACACATCTTTTACTTGCTTGGTTAAAGTCACACCGAGGTACTTTATATTATTTGGGTCTATTATGAAGTGTGTCATTTCCCTAATTTCTTTCTCGGCTTGTTTCTCTTTTGTATAGAGGAAGGCAACTGATTTATTTGAGTTAATTTTATACCCAGCCACTTTGCTGAAGTTGTTTATCAGCTTTAGTAGTTCTCTGGTGGAACTTTTGGGATCACTCTAATATACTATCATGTCATCTGCAAATAGTGATATTTTGACCTCTTCTTTTCCGATCTGTATCCCTTTGATCTCCTTTTGTTGTCTGATTGCTCTGGCTAGAACTTCAAGAACTATATTGAATAAGTAGGGAGAGAGTGGGCAGCCTTGTCTAGTCCCTGATTTTAGTGGGATTGCTTCAAGTTTCTCTCCATTTAGTTTAATGTTAGCAACTGGTTTGCTGTATATAGCTTTTACTATGTTCAGGTATGGGCCTTGAATTCCTATTCTTTCCAGGACTTTTATCATGAAGGGGTGTTGAATTTTGTCAAATGCTTTCTCAGCATCTAATGAAATGATCATGTGGTTCTGTTCTTTCAGTTTGTTTATATAATGGATCACGTTGATGGTTTTCCGTATATTAAACCATCCCTGCATGCCTGGGATGAAGCCTACTTGATCATGGTGGATGATTGTTTTGATGTGCTCCTGAATTCGGTTTGCCAGAATTTTATTGAGTATTTTTGCGTCGACATTCATAAGGGAAATTGGTCTGAAGTTCTCTTTCTTTGTTGTGTCTTTGTGTGGTTTAGGTATAAGAGTAATTGTGGCTTCGTAGAAGGAATTCGGTAGGGCTCCATCTGTTTCAATTTTGTGGAATAGTTTGGATAATATTGGTATGAGGTCTTCTATGAAGGTTTGATAGAATTCTGCACTAAACCCGTCTGGACCTGGGCTCTTTTTGGTTGGGAGACCTTTAATGACTGCTTCTATTTCCTTAGGAGTTATGGGGTTGTTTAACTGGTTTATCTGTTCCTGATTTAACTTCGATACCTGGTATCTGTCTAGGAAATTGTCCATTTCCTGAAGATTTTCAAATTTTGTTGACTATAGGTTTTCATAGTAAGATCTGATGATTTTTTGAATTTCCTCTGAATCTGTAGTTATGTCTCCCTTTTCATTTCTGATTTTGTTAATTTGGACACACTCTCTGTGTCCTCTCGTTAGTCTGGCTAAGGGTTTATCTATCTTGTTGATTTTCTCAAAGAACCAACTTTTGGTTCTGTTGATTCTTTCTATGGTCCTTTTTGTTTCTACTTGGTTGATTTCAGCTCTGAGTTTGATTATTTCCTGCCTTCTACTCCTCCTGGGTGTATTTGCTTCTTTTTGTTCTAGAGCTTTTAGGTGTGCTGTCAAGCTGCTGACATATGCTCTTTCCTGTTTCTTTCTGCAGGCACTCAGCGCTATGAGTTTTCCTCTTAGCACAGCTTTCATTGTATCCCATAAGTTTGAGTATGTTGTATCTTCATTTTCATTAAATTCTAAAAAGTTTTTAATTTCTTTCTTTATTTCTTCCTTGACCAGGTTATCATTGAGTAGAGCATTTTTCAATTTCCACGTATATGTGGGCATTCTTCCCTTATTGTTATTGAAGACCAGTTTTAGGCCGTGGTGGTCCGATAGCACGCATGGGATTATTTCTATCTTTCTGTACCTGTTGAGGCCCGTTTTTTGACCAATTATATGGTCAATTTTGGAGAAAGTACCATGAGGAGCTGAGAAGAAGGTATATCCTTTTGCTTTAGGATAGAATGTTCTATAAATATCCGTTAAGTCCATTTGGCTCATGACTTCTCTTAGTCTGTCGACATCACTGTTTAATTTCTGTTTCCATGATCTGTCCATTGATGAGAGTGGTGTGTTAAAATCTCCCACTATTATTGTGTGAGGTGCAATGTGTGTTTTGAGCTTTAGTAAGGTTTCTTTTACGTATGTAGGTGCCCTTGTATTTGGGGCATAGATATTTAGGATTGAGAGTTCATCTTGGTGGATTTTTCCTTTGATGAATATGAAGTGTCCTTCCTTATCTTTTTTGATGACTTTTAATTGAAAATTGATTTTATTTGATATTAGAATGGCTACTCCAGCTTGCTTCTTCTGACCATTTGCTTGGAAAGTTGTTTTCCAGCCTTTCACTCTGAGGTAGTGTCTGTCTTTGTCTCTGAGGTGTGTTTCCTATAGGCAGCAGAATGCAGGGTCCTCGTTGCGTATCCAGTTTGTTAATCTATGTCTTTTTATTGGGGAGTTGAGGCCATTGATATTGAGAGATATTAAGGAATAGTGATTATTGCTTCCCGTTATATTCATATTTGGATGTGAGGTTATGTTTGTGTGCTTTCATTCTCTTTGTTTTGTTGCCAAGACCATTAGTTTCTTGCTTCTTCTAGGGTATAGCTTGCCTCCTTATGTTGGGCTTTACCATTTATTATCCTTTGTAGTGCTGGATTTGTAGAAAGATATTGTGTAAATTTGGTTTTGTCATGGAATATCTTGGTCTCTCCATCAATGTTAATTGAGAGTTTTGCAGGATACAGTAACCTGGGCTGGCATTTGTTTTCTCTTTGGGTCTGTATGACATCAGTCCAGGATCTTCTGGCCTTCATAGTTTCTGGCGAGAAGTCTGGAGTGATTCTGATAGGTCTGCCTTTATATGTTACTTGACCTTTTTCCCTTACTGCTTTTAATATTCTTTCTTTATTTTGTGCATTTGGTGTTTTGACAATTATGTGACGGGAGGTGTTTCTTTTCTGGTCCAATCTATTTGGAGTTCTGTAGGCTTCTTGTATGTCTATGGGTATCTCTTTTTTTAGGTTAGGGAAGTTTTCTTCTATGATTTTGTTGAAGATATTTACTGGTCCTGTGAGCTGGGAGTCTTCACTCTCTTCTATACCTATTATCCTTAGGTTTGATCTTCTCATTGAGTCCTGGATTTCCTGTATGTTTTGGACCAGTAGCTTTTTCCGCTTTACATTATCTTTGACAGTTGAGTCAATGATTTCTATGGAATCTTCTGCTCCTGAGATTCTCTCTTCCATCTCTTGTATTCTGTTGGTGAAGCTTGTATCTACAGCTCCTTGTCTCTTCTTTTGGTTTTCTATATCCAGGGTTGTTTCCATGTGTTCTTTCTTGATTGCTTCTATTTCCATTTTTAATTCCTTCAACTGTTTGATTGTGTTTTCCTGGAATTCTTTCAGGGATTTTTGCGATTCCTCTCTGTAGGCTTCTACTTGTTTATTAATGTTTTCCTGTGTTTCCCTAAGTGTGTTCATGTCTTTCTTGAAGTCCTCCAGCATCATGATCAAATATGATTTTGAAACTAGATCTTGCTTTTCTGGTGTGTTTGGATATTCCATGTTTGTTTTGGTGGGAGAATTGGGCTCCGATGATGGCATGTAGTCTTGGTTTCTGTTGCTTGGGTTCCTGCGCTTGCCTCTCGCCATCAGATTATCTCTAGTGTTACTTTGTTCTGCTATTTCTGACAGTGGCTAGACTGTCCTATAAGCCTGTGTGTCAGGAGTGCTGTAGACCTGTTTTCCTCTCTTTCAGTCAGTTCTGGGGACAGAGTGTTCTGCTTTCGGGCGTGTAGTTTTTCCTCTCTACAGGTCTTCAGCTGTTCCTGTGGGCCTGTGTCTTGAGTTCACCAGGCAGCTTTCTTGCAGCAGAAAATTTGGTCTTACCTGTGGTCCCGAGGCTCAGGTTCGCTCGTGGGGTGCTGCCCAGGGGCTCTCTGCAGCGGCAGCAACCAGGAAGACCTGTGCCGCCCCTTCCGGGAGCTTCAGTGCACCAGGGTTCTAGATGGTCTTTGGCTTTTTCCTCTGGCGTCCGAGATGTGTGTGCAGGGAGCAGTCTCTTCTGGTTTCCCAGGCTTGTCTGCCTCTCTGAAGGTTTAGCTCTCCCTCCCACGGGATTTGGGTGCAGAGAACTGTTTATCCAGTCTGTTTCCTTCAGGGTCCGGTGGTGTCTCTGGCAGGGGTCCTGCCGCTCCTGGGCCCTCCCCCACGGGAGCCCAGAGGCCTTATACAGTTTCCTCTTGGGCCAGGGATGTGGGCAGGGGTGAGCAGTGTTGGTGGTCTCTTCTGCTCTGCAGCCTCAGGAGTGCCTACCTGACCAGGCAGTTGGGTCTCTCTCTCACCGGGTCTGGGAGCAGAGAGCTGCTGCGGGCCGGGATCCGCGGGTGTCCCAAATGTCTTTTAAAACAAAATCAATCTACAGATTCAATGCAATTCCCAAAAAAATTCTGTCCCAATCCATCACATAGATAAAGGAGTAATTCTCAACTTCAATCCTGGTGAACTCAGGACACACAGAGGCAAAATTCCTCTAAGGCCGGGCACTTCCTGTCCTAACTTTTTGAAATAAAAGTATAATTGCATTATTTTCACTCTCTCCTTTCTTCCCTCAAACTCTTCAGGCATGGCACTTTGACTAGCCAGAATAGGTGGATTAAACTCAGCAGTGGCTATAACATTTGATCCCCCCGCCCCAAAAACATGAATCCCAAGTTCTATAGCATGTTTGTAACTTCTCAGACTGGCACATTATGATATATTTAAGCACTACGTTATGATATGTAAAGAGCAAATATGTGGCTAAGTTTGCCTGAAAATATTTTTGAATAAATCTCATTAATATTTAGTTATACTTTGCCTAAATGAAGTTAATATTTATGTACCCTACCTGAAGAGTGGAGCTGGAGTAGATGCTGAGCAGAACAGCATGGCAGCTCAGGAATGCATCCTAGATCCAGCCTTGAAAGTAGTGCTTTGTAGACACAGCACGTGTCCCCACGTTGTTAGATCTGCTCTCCTCACATTCATCTTCCTCTCCTTGGCTTTATGTTTGACAGTGGTAGTTACTTTTCTCAGGGTTTCTTTTGGAGAGATTCATTGTGTACCATATGCTCAGAGAAGAAGGAAGGGTTTTGTAAGAACTTATCTTTGTGATTAAATTCTGACTGCTAGAATAACCCTAAACTTATCTTCTGAATGGACCTTTGTAGGATTTTCAGAGAAGTTTATAGTTTCTGGCTATTATTTGGGATCCAAATCATGTGTATGTATATAGTTAAAAATAAAGGAACTTTCACAAACTACAAATAACAGCATTATTAATGCAGATTTTAAAATAAGATCTGAATAACAAAAATGACATAAAGATTAAAAAAAAACAGGATTACTATTCAGTAAACACCGGTAAATCCATGGTAGGCTGATCATGGAGTGCCTGCTGCTGCTGCTGCTGGTGTGTATGTGTGTGTGTGTGTGTGTGTGTGTGTGTGTGAATGCACATGTGTGTGCCTATGTGTATTTGTATGTTTACATGTCTCTGTGTGTGTTTTTATGTACATGTGTGTATGTGCTTGTAGGTATATATGTATGTATATGTGTATATATATATGCATGTTTGTGAGTGTATATGTTTATGTATATGTGTGCATGTCTATGTTCGTTTGTACTTGCTGCTCTGGACAAAGCATAGAAGACCATTTCCAAGTTTGTTTGTTTCCTCACGACCTCTGTTATGTCTCCAAATCTTCCCCAGTGTCTCCTCACATGCCCCACCTCCTGATTGTATTTAGTCATAGTTGCTTACACTGGAGTTGAAACAGGAGTGGAAAAATGGCTTCCATATCCTCATTAAGAAGCAGCTCCATTTCCATTTACCCAAAGTCCCTGATAATTGTGTGACCTTCTTTTTGTGGATTTGATTGCAGATGACTCAGTTCAGTGGGACTGGACAGTATTTGTCCTTTTCTAACTGGTTTATTCCATGTAACCTATTGACTACAAGGTTCTTTCCAGTAGCTTGTGATAGGATCTGCCATTGCCCAAGACTCTTATGAATAACATGGCAGTGGGCAAGGGAGCACAAATACCATTTTTGGATCCTTCTATGGATTTAGGTAATTCCCAGAAGTAAGGATGCTGGGTCAAATGATAATTAGTCTGTTAATTTTTGATACTTTCCACATTGTTCTTTTTATTGTGTTTCTTTATAGTCCCACCGGCTATATGGAAAACTTTCGATTAGTCCACAACTTCACTAATACCATTTTAAATTTTCTTCATAGAAACTATATCTAAACTATATCTGTGGTGATCTCTCACTGTGGGTTTTTCTTTTCTCCTCCTCCTCCTCCTCCTCCTCCTCCTCCTCCTCCTCCTCTTCCTCTTCTCTCTCTCTTAAACATTTTTTCTAATTCTTAATGATGGTTAATTTATTTTATATATGGTTATTTTATCTCCATGTATGTCTGTGTATCACTTGCATGACTAGGGTGTTCAGAGGCCAGAAGAGGGCATCAGAGATGATCGTGAACTACAGTGTGGGTTCTGGGAAATGAGCTCCTGACTTGAGCTGTGAATCCTTGTCCTCTGGAAGACCAGTGCTCTTAACCATGGAACCATCTCCCCAGTCCTAATTTAATATCTATTTAAAATGTCTGTTGATCATTTGTATTACTTCTTTAGATGACTCTTTAGGACTTGGTCCATTTGAGGGAATATTTTGTCCTGTTTTGATATTGGACCACAGAAGTTTTTTTCTATTCTAGGCACTACCTTTATTAGTCAGGTGATTTAAAAGCATGCTTTCGTATTTGGATGCTGCCCTTTCACTTTCCCAAGCATGTTATTTGCTGCTCAGTAACTTTTAAGTTCAACATCATGTAATTTCTTTGTTTATCCCTTTTGAGCTGTGCTTTGAATGTCATGTCCCAGAAAGCACTGTTAAATCCAGTGTCATGAGTTTTTTTTTTTCTCCTCTGTGATTTTTTTCTAAAACTTTAGAAAGCAGTGAGTTTTTTTTTTTTTATTAACTTGAGTATTTCTTATATACATTTTGAGTGTTATTCCCTTTCCCGGTTTCCGGGCAAACATCCCCCTCCCCCATCCCCTTCCTTATGGGTGTTCCCCTCCCAACCCTCCCCGGGTTGCCGCCCTCCCCCCAACAGTCTACTTCACTGGGGGTTCAGTCTTAGCAGGACCCAGGGCTTCCCCTTCCACTGGTGCTCTTACTAGGATATTCATTGCTACCTATGAGGTCAGAGTCCAGGGTCAGTCCATGTATAGTCTTTAGGTAGTGGCTTAGTCCCTGGAAGCTCTGGTTGCTTGGCATTGTTGTACATATGGGGTCTTGAGCCCCTTCAAGCTCTTCCAGTTCTTTCTCTGATTCCTTCAACGGGGTCCTATTCTCAGTTCAGTGGTTTGCTGCTGGCATTCACCTATGTATTTGCTGTATTCTGGCTGTGTCTCTCAGGAGCGATCTACATCCGGCTCCTGTCGGTCTGCACTTCTTTGCTTCATCCATCTTGTCTAATTGGGTGGCTGTATATGTATGGGCCACATGTGGGGCAGGCTCTGAATGGGTGTTCCTTCTGTGTCTGTTTTAATCTTTGCCTCTCCCTTCCCTGCCAAGGGTATTCTTTTTCCTCATTTAAAGAAGGAGTGAAGCATTCACATTTTGATCATCCGTCTTGAGTTTTGTTTGTTCTAGGCATCTAGGGTAATTCAAGCATTTGGGCTAATAGCCACTTATCAATGAGTGCATACCATGTGTGTTTTTCTGTGATTGGGTTACCTCACTCAGGATGATATTTTCCAGTTCCAACTATTGGCCTACGAATTTCATAAACTCGTTGTTTTTGATAGCTGAGTAATATTCCATTGTGTAGATGTACCACATTTTCTGTATCCATTCCTCTGTTGAAGGGCATCTGGGTTCTTTCCAGCTTCTGGCTATAATAAATAAGGCTGCTATGAACATAGTGGAGCACGTATCTTTTTTATATGTTGGGGCATCTTTTGGGTATATGCCCAAGAGAGGTATAGCTGGATCCTCAGGCAGTTCAATGTCCAATTTTCTGAGGAACCTCCAGACTGATTTCCAGAATGGTTGTACCAGTCTGAAATCCCACCAACAATGGAGGAGTGTTCCTCTTTCTCTGCATCCTCACCAGCATCTGCTGTCACCTGAGTTTTTGATCTTAGCCATTCTCACTAGTGTGAGGTGAAATCTCAGGGTTGTTTTGATTTGCATTTCCCTTATGACTAAAGATGTTGAACATTTCTTTAGGTGTTTCTCAGCCATTCGGCATTCCTCAGCTGTGAATTCTTTGTTTAGCTCTGAACCCCATTTTTTAATAGGGTTATTTGTCTCCCTGCGGCCTAACTTCTTGAGTTCTTTGTATATTTTGGATATAAGGCCTCTATCTGTTGTAGGATTGGTAAAGATCTTTTCCCAATCTGTTGGTTGCCGTTTTGTCCTAACCACAGTGTCCTTTGTCTTACAGAAGCTTTGCAGTTTTATGAGATCCCATTTGTCGATTCTTGATCTTAGAGCATAAGCCATTGGTGTTTTGTTCAGGAAATTTTTTCCAGTGCCCATGTGTTCCAGATGCTTCCCTAGTTTTTCTTCTATTAGTTTGAGTGTGTCTGGTTTGATGTGGAGGTCCTTGATCCACTTGGACTTAAGCTTTGTACAGGGTGATAAGCATGGATCGATCTGCATTCTTCTACATGTTGCCCTCCAGTTGAACCAGCACCATTTGCTGAAAATGCTATCTTTTTTCCATTGGATGGTTTTGGCTCCTTTGTCAAAAATCAAGTGACCATGGGTGTGTGGGTTCATTTCTGGGTCTTCAATTCTATTCCATTGGTCTATCTGTCTGTCTCTGTACCAATACCATGCAGTTTTTATCACTATTGCTCTGTAATACTGCTTGAGTTCAGGGATAGTGATTCCCCCTGAAGTCCTTTTATTGTTGAGGATAGCTTTAGCTATCCTGGGTTTTTTGTTATTCCAGATGAATTTGCAAATTGTTCTGTCTAACTCTTTAAAGAATTGGATTGGTATTTTGATGGGGATTGCATTGAATCTGTAGATTGCTTTTGGTAAAATGGCCATTTTTACTATATTAATCCTGCCAATCCATGAGCATGGGAGATCTTTCCATCTTCTGAGGTCTTCTTCAATTTCTTTCCTCAGTGTCTTGAAGTTCTTATTGTACAGATCTTTTACTTGCTTGGTTAAAGTCACACCGAGGTACTTTATATTATTTGGGTCTATTATGAAGGGTGTCGTTTCCCTAATTTCTTTCTCGGCTTGTTTCTCTTTTGTATAGAGGAAGGCAACTGATTTATTTGAGTTAATTTTATACCCAGCCACTTTGCTGAAGTTGTTTATCAGCTTTAGTAGTTCTCTGGTGGAACTTTTGGGATCACTTAAATATACTATCATGTCATCTGCAAATAGTGATATTTTGACCTCTTCTTTTCCGATCTGTATCCCCTTGATCTCCTTTTGTTGTCTGATTGCTCTGGCTAGAACTTCAAGAACTATATTGAATAAGTAGGGAGAGAGTGGGCAGCCTTGTCTAGTCCCTGATTTTAGTGGGATTGCTTCAAGTTTCTATCCATTTAGTTTAATGTTAGCAACTGGTTTGCTGTATATAGCTTTTACTATGTTCAGGTATGGGCCTTGAATTCCTATTTTTTCCAGGACTTTTATCATGAAGGGGTGTTGAACTTTGTCAAATGCTTTCTCAGCATCTAATGAAATGATCATGTGGTTTTGTTCTTTCAGTATGTTTATATGATGGATCACGTTGATGGTTTTCCGTATATTAAACCATCCCTGCATGCCTGGGATGAAGCCTACTTGATCATGGTGGATGATTGTTTTGATGTGCTCTTGAATTCGGTTTGCCAGAATTTTATTGAGTATTTTTGCGTCGATATTCATAAGGGAAATTGGTCTGAAGTTCTCTTTCTTTTTTGTGTCTTTGTGTGATTTAGGTATAAGAGTAATTGTGGCTTCGTAGAAGGAATTCGATAGTGCTCCATCTGGTTCAATTTTGTGGAATAGTTTGGATAATATTGGTATGAGGTCTTCTATGAAGGTTTGATAGAATTCTGCACTAAACCCGTCTGGACCTGGGCTCTTTTTGGTTGGGAGACCTTTAATGACTGCTTCTATTTCCTTAGGAGTTATGGGGTTGTTTAACTGGTTTATCTGTTCCTGATTTAACTTCGATACCTGGTATCTGTCTAGGAAATTGTCCATTTCCTGAAGATTTTCAAATTTTGTTGAATATAGGTTTTTATAGTAAGATCTGATGATTTTTTGAATTTCCTCTGAATCTGTAGTTATGTCTCCCTTTTCATTTCTAATTTTGTTAATTTGGACGCACTCTCTGTGTCCTCTCGTTAGTCTGGCTAAGGGTTTATCTATCTTGTTGATTTTCTCAAAGAACCAACTTTTGGTTCTGTTGATTCTTTCTATGGTCCTTTTTGTTTCTACTTGGTTGATTTCAGCTCTGAGTTTGATTATTTCCTGCCTTCTACTCCTCCTGGGTGTATTTGCTTCTTTTTGCTCTAGAGCTTTTAGGTGTGCTGTCAAGCTGCTGACATATGCTCTTTCCTGTTTCTTTCTGCAGGCACTCAGCGCTATGAGTTTTCCTCTTAGCACAGCTTTCATTGTGTCCCATAAGTTTGGGTATGTTGTATCTTCATTTTCATTAAATTCTAAAAAGTTTTTAATTTCTTTCTTTATTTCTTCCTTGACCAGGTTATCATTGAGTAGAGCATTGTTCAATTTCCACGTATATGTGGGCATTCTTCCCTTATTGTTATTGAAGACCAGTTTTAGGCAGTGGTGGTCCGATAGCACGCATGGGATTATCTCTATCTTTCTGTACCTGTTGAGGCCCGTTTTTTGACCAATTATATGGTCAATTTTGGAGAAAGTACCATGAGGAGCTGAGAAGAAGGTATATCCTTTTGCTTTAGGATAGAATGTTCTATAAATATCCGTTAAGTCCATTTGGCTCATGACTTCTCTTAGTCTGTCGACATCACTGTTTAATTTCTGTTTCCATGATCTGTCCATTGATGAGAGTGGTGTGTTGAAATCTCCCACTATTATTGTGTGAGGTGCAATGTGTGCTTTGAGCTTTAGTAAGGTTTCTTTTACGTATGTAGGTGCCCTTGTATTTGGGGCATAGATATTTAGGATTGAGAGTTCATCTTGGTGGATTTTTTCTTTGATAAATATGAAGTGTCCTTCCTTATCTTTTTTGATGACTTTTAGTTGGAAATTGATTTTATTTGATATTAGAATGGCTACTCCAGCTTGCTTCGTCTGACCATTTGCTTGGAAAGTTGTTTTCCAGCCTTTCACTCTGAGGTAGTGTCTGTCTTTGTCTCTGAGGTGTGTTTCCTGTAGACAGCAGAATGCAGGGTCCTCATTGCGTATCCAGTTTGTTAATCTATGTCTTTTTATTGGGGAGTTGAGGCCATTGATATTGAGAGATATTAAGGAATAGTGATTATTGCTTCCCTTTATATTCATATTTGGATGTGAGGTTATGTTTGTGTGCTTTCATTCTCTTTGTTTTGTTGCCAAGACCATTAGTTTCTTGCTTCTTCTAGGGTATAGCTTGCCTCCTTATGTTGGGCTTTACCATTTATTATCCTTTGTAGTGCTGGATTTGTAGAAAGATATTGTGTAAATTTGGTTTTGTCATGGAATATCTTGGTTTCTCCATCAATGTTAATTGAGAGTTTTGCAGGATACAGTAACCTGGGCTGGCATTTGTGTTCTCTTAGGGTCTGTATGACATCAGTCCAGGATCTTCTGGCCTTCATAGTTTCTGGCGAGAAGTCTGGAGTGATTCTGATAGGTCTGCCTTTATATGTTACTTGACCTTTTTCCCTTACTGCTTTTAATATTCTTTCTTTATTTTGTGCATTTGGTGTTTTGACAATTATGTGACGGGAGGTGTTTCTTTTCTGGTCCAATCTATTTGGAGTTCTGTAGGCTTCTTGTATGTCTATGGGTATCTCTTTTTTTAGGTTAGGGAAGTTTTCTTCTATGATTTTGTTGAAGATATTTACTGGTCCTTTGAGCTGGGAGTCTTCACTCTCTTCTATACCTATTATCCTTAGGTTTGATCTTCTCATTGAGTCCTGGATTTCCTGTATGTTTTGGACCAGTAGCTTTTTCCGCTTTACATTATCTTTGACAGTTGAGTCAATGATTTCTATGGAATCTTCTGCTCCTGAGATTCTCTCTTCCATCTCTTGTATTCTGTTGGTGAAGCTTGTATCTACAGCTCCTTGTCTCTTCTTTTGGTTTTCTATATCCAGGGTTGTTTCCATGTGTTCTTTCTTGATTGCTTCTATTTCCATTTTTAATTCCTTCAACTGTTTGATTGTGTTTTCCTGGAATTCTTTCAGGGATTTTTGCGATTCCTCTCTGTAGGCTTCTACTTGTTCTCTAAGGGAGTTCTTCATGTCTTTCTTGAAGTCCTCCAGCATCATGATCAAATATGATTTTGAAACTAGATCTTGCTTTTCTGGTGTGTTTGGATATTCCATGTTTGTTTTGGTGGGAGAATTGGGCTCCGATGGTGCCATGTAGTCTTGGTTTCTGTTGCTTGGGTTCCTGCGCTTGCCTCTCGCCATCAGATTATCTCTAGTGTTACTTTGTTCTGCTATTTCTGACAGTGGCTATACTGTCCTATAAGCCTGTGTGACAGGAGTGCTGTAGACCTGTTTTCCTCTCTTTCAGTCAGTTATGGGGACAGTGTGTTCTGCTTTCGGGCGTGTAGTTTTTCCTCTCTACAGGTCTTCAGCTGTTCCTGTGGGCCTGTGTCTTGAGTTCACCAGGCAGCTTTCTTGCAGCAGAAAATTTAGTCTTACCTGTGGTCCCGAGGCTCAGGTTCGCTCGTGGGGTGCTGCCCAGGGGCTCTCTGCAGCGGCAGCAACCAGGAAGACCTGTGCCGCCCCTTCCGGGAGCTTCAGTGCACCAGGGTTCCAGATGGTCTTTGCCTTTTTCCTCTGGCATCCGAGATGTGTGTGCAGGGAGCAGTCACTTCTGGTTTCCCAGGCTTGTCTGCCTCTCTGAAGGTTTAGCTCTCCCTCCCTCGGGATTTGGGTGCAGAGAACTGTTTATCCGGTCTGTTTCTTTCAGGTTCCGGCAGTGTCTCAGGCACAGGGGTCCTGCCGCTCCTGGGCCCTCCCCCACGGGAGCCCAGAGGCCTTATACAGTTTCCTCTTGGGCCAGGGATGTGGGCAGGGGTGAGCAGAGTTGGTGGTCTCTTCCGCTCTGCAGCTTCAGGAGTGCCCACCTGACCAGGCGGTTGGGTCTCTCCTGAAGTTCTTATTGTACAGATCTTTTACTTGCTTGGTTAAAGTCACACCGAGGTACTTTATATTATTTGGGTCTATTATGAAGGGTGTCATTTCCCTAATTTCTTTCTCGGCTTCTTTCTCTTTTGTGTAGAGGAAGGCTACTGATTTATTTGAGTTAATTTTATACCCAGCCACTTTGCTGAAGTTGTTTATCAGCTTTAGTAGTTCTCTGGTGGAACTTTTGGGATCACTTAAATATACTATCATATCATCTGTAAATAGTGATATTTTGACTTCTTCTTTTCTGATCTGTATCCCCTTGATCTCCTTTTGTTGTCTGATTGCTCTGGCTAGAACTTCAAGAACTATATTGAATAAGTAGGGAGAGAGTGGGCAGCCTTGTCTCGTCCCTGACTAGATTAGTGGGATTGCTTCAAGTTTCTCTCCATTTAGTTTAATGTTAGCAACTGGTTTGCTGTATATGGCTTTTACTATGTTCAGGTATGGGCCTTGAAATCCTATTCTTTCCAGGACTTTTATCATGAAGGGGTGTTGAATTTTGTCAAATGCTTTCTCAGCGTCTAATGAAATGATCATGTGGTTTTGTTCTTTCAGTTTGTTTATATAATGGATCACGTTGATGGTTTTCCGTATATTAAACCATCCCTGCATGCCTCGGATGAAGCCTACTTGATCATGGTGGATGATTGTTTTGATGTGCTCTTGAATTCGGTTTGCCAGAATTTTATTGAGTATTTTTGCGTCGATATTCATAAGGGAAATTGGTCTGAAGTTCTCTTTCTTTGTTGGGTCTTTGTGTGGTTTAGGTATAAGAGTAATTGTAGCTTCATAGAAGGAATTCGGTAATGCCCCATCTGTTTCAATTTTGTGGAATATTTTGGATAATATTGGTATGGGGTCTTCTATGAAGGTCTGATCGAATTCTGCACTAAACCCGTCTGGACCTGGGCTCTTTTTGGTCGGGAGACCTTTAATGACTGCTTCTATTTCCTTAGGAGTTATGGGGTTGTTTAACTGGTTTATCTGTTCCTGATTTAACTTTGGTACCTGGTATCTGTCTAGGAAATTGTCCATTTCCTGCAGATTTTCAAGTTTTGTTGAATATAGGTTTTTATAGTACGATCTGATGATTTTTTTAATTTCCTCTGAATCTGTAGTTATGTCTCCTTTTTCATTTCTGATTTTGTTAATTTGGACACACTCTCTGGGTCCTCTCGTTAGTCTGGCTAAGGGTTTATCTATCTTGTTGATTTTCTCAAAGAACCAACTTTTGGTTCTGTTGATTCTTTCTATGGTCCTTTTTGTTTCTACTTGGTTAATTTCAGCTCTGAGTTTGATTATTTCCTGCCTTCTACTCCTCCTGGGCGTATTTGCTTCTTTTTGTTCTAGAGCTTTTAGGTGTGTTGTCTAGCTGCTGACATATGCTCTTTCCTGTTTCTTTCTGCACGCACTCAGCGCTATGAGTTTTCCTCTTAGCACAGCTTTCATTGTGTCCCATAAGTTTGGGTATTTTGTATCTTCATTTTCATTAAATTCTAAAATGTCTTTAATTTCTTTCTTTTTTTCTTCCTTGACCAGGTTATCATTGAGTAGAGCATTGTTCAATTTCCACATATATGTGGGCATTCTTCCCTTATTGTTATTGAAGACCAGTTTTAGGCCGTGGTGGTCCGATAGCACGCATGGGATTATTTCTATCTTTCTGTACCTGTTGAGGCCCGTTTTTTGACCAATTATATGGTCAATTTTGGAGAAAGTACCATGAGGAGCTGAGAAGAAGGTATATCCTTTTGCTTTAGGATAGAATGTTCTATAAATATCCGTTAAGTCCATTTGGCTCATGACTTCTCTTAGTCTGTCTACGTCTCTTTAATTTCTGTTTCCATGATCTGTCCATTGATGAGAGTGGGGTGTTGAAATCTCTTACTATTATTGTGTGAGGTGCAATGTGTGTTTTGAGCTTTAGTAAGGTTTCTTTTACGTATGTAGGTGCCCTTGTATTTGGGGCATAGATATTTAGGATTGAGAGTTCATCTTGGTGGATTTTTCCTTTGATGAATATGAAGTGTCCTTCCTTATCTTTTTTGATGACTTTTAGGTGAAAATTGATTTTATCTGATATTAGAATGGCTACTCCAGCTTGCTTATTTGGACCATTTGCTTGGAAAGTTGTTTTCCAGCCTTTCACTCTGAGGTAGTGTCTGTCTTTGTCTCTGAGGTGTGTTTCCTATAGGCAGCAGAATGCAGGGTCCTCGTTGCGTATCCAGTTTGTTAATCTATGTCTTTTTATTGGGGAGTTGAGGCCATTGGTGTTGAGAGATATTAAGGAATAGTGATTATTGCTTCCTGTTATATTCATACTTGGATGTGAGGTTACGTTTGTGTGCTTTTTTCTCTTTGTTTTGTTGCCAAGACGATTAGTTTCTTGCTTCTTCTAGGGTATAGCTTGCCTCCTTATGTTGGGCTTTACCATTTACTATCCTTTGTAGTCCTGGATTTGTAGATAGATATTGTGTAAATTTGGTTTTGTCATGGAATATCTTGGTTTCTCCATCAATGTTAATTGAGAGTTTTGCAGGATACAGTAACCTGGGCTGGCATTTGTGTTCTCTTTGGGTCTGTATGACATTAGTCCAGGATCTTCTGGCCTTCATAGTTTCTGGCAAAAAGTCTGGTGTGATTCTGATAGGTCTGCCTTTATATGTTACTTGACCTTTTTCCCTTACTGCTTTTAATATTCTTTCTTTATTTTGTGCGTTTGGTGTTTTGACTATTATGTGATGGGAGGTGTTTCTTTTCTGGTCCAATCTATTTGGAGTTCTGTAGGCTTCTTGTATGTCTATGGGTATCTCTTTTTTTAGGTTAGGGAAGTTTTCTTCTATGATTTTGTTGAAGATATTTACTGGTCCTTTGAGCTGGGAGTCTTCACTCTCTTCTATACCTATTATCCTTAGGTTTGATCTTCTCATTGAGTCCTGGATTTCCTGTATGTTTTGGACTAGTAGCTTTTTCTGCTTTACATTATCTTTGACAGTTGAGTCAATGATTTCTATGGAATCTTCTGCTCCTGAGATTCTCTCTTCCATCTCCTGTATTCTGTTGGTGAAGCTTGTATCTACAGCTCCTTGTCTCCTCTTTTGGTTTTCTATATCCAGGATTGTTTCCATGTGTTCTTTCTTGATTGCTTCTATTTCCATTTTTAATTCCTTCAACTGTTTGAAAGTGTTTTCCTGGAATTCTTTCAGGGATTTTGTGACTCCTCTCTATGGGCTTCTACTTGTTTAATTATGTTTTCCTGGAAATATTTCAGGCATTTTTGTGATTCCTCTCTGTAGGCTTCTACTTGTTCTCTAAGGGAGTTCTTCACGTCTTTCTTGAAGTCCTCCAGCATCATGATCAAATATGATTTTGAAACAAGAACTTGCTTTTCTGGTGTGTTTGGATATTCCGTGTTTGTTTTGGTGGGAGAATTGGGCTCCGATGGTGCCATGTAGTCTTGGTTTCTGTTGCTTGGGTTCCTGTGCTTGCCTGTCGCCATCAGATTATCTCTAGTCTTACTTTGTTCTGCTATTTCTGACAGTGGCTATACTGCCCTATAAGCCTGTGTGTCAGGAGTGCTGTAGACCTGTTTTCCTGTTTTCTTTCAGCCTGTTATGGCGACAAAGTGTTCTGCTTTCGGGCATCTAGTTTTTCCTCTTTACAGGTCTTCAGCTGTTCCTGTGGGCCTGTGTCTTGAGTTCACCAGACAGGTCACTTGCAGCAGAAAAGTTGGTCTTACCTGTGGTCCCGAGGCTCAAGTTCGCTCCCGGGGTGCTGCCCTCGAGCTCTCTGCGGCGGCAGCCACCAGGAAGATCTGCGCCCCTGTTTCCGGGAGCTTCAGTGCACCAGGGTTCCAGATGGCGTTTGGTGTTTTCCTCTGGTGTCTGAGATGTGTGTGCAGAGTGCAGTCTCTTCTGGTTTCCCAGGCGTGTCTGCCTCTCTGAGGGGTTAGCTCTCCCTCCCACGGGATTTGGGTGCAGAGAACTGTTTATCCGGTCTGTTTCCTTCAGGTTCTGGTGGTGTCTTGAAAGCAGTGAGTCTTATGTTCAGGTTCTTATCTCACTTTGGGTAAATGTGTATATGCTGTAAGCTATGGATATGCCTTCATTCTTCCCATATACTCAAGAGTCTGCCTGGTCTTTATTCTAGTCCCGCACTGTGTATTATGCCATTGAAATGTGTCTTGAAAGCAGGAACATATTGCTACCAAGTTTAGAGTGGGATAATCCAAATATTTCTTCTTTTCCAATAATTTTGTTGTTTATTTCAGTTGCTTTGTTTGCAACTTTGTCTTATCTATTTATGGGGCAGAGAGAATGGAAGTGACTCCAGAAAGCAAGTGGATTCAATCAGAGAAATAGAGACACCTTGTGGGTTCCTATTACCCATGATTCAGTGGGGTATGAAGATGTAAGGATTTTCTAGAAAAAATGTAGCCACCATAACCAGAATAAATATTTTCTATTCTGTGTATACTCTTTTTCCCTGTCTTTCTTTCTTCCTTTTTGCCTTTCTTTGTCTTTCCTCCCTCTCTCCCTCCCTCCCTCCCTCCCTCCCTCCCTCCCTTCCTCCCTAACTTCTTTCTTTCTTTCTGTATTTATTTTACATCCCAATCACAGCTTCCCCTCACCCCTCTCCAAGTCCTCTTTCCTCCCACCATTCCTTCTCCCTCTCTCTTCAGAGAAAGGTGGGTCCCATGGATATCAACATGCCTAGTCAATTCAAGTTCTAATAGGTCTAGGTGCAGTTCGTTCTATTGAGAATAGACAAGGCAGTCCAGTTAGGGGAAAGGGATCAAAAGGCAGGCAGCAGAGTCAAAGACAGCCCTGTTCCTGCTGTTATAGGGCCCACATAAAGATCACACATTCTGTGTGGGGCCTAGGCCTACTTCATACATGTTCTCTGTTTGGTGGTTAATTCTCTGTTATTCCCTATTGGCCCACATTAGTTAATTATGTAAGTTTTCTTGATCCCTCTGGTTCCTTCAATTCTTCCTCCTCCTCTTTCACAAGCTCTACCAAATGTTTGGCTGTGGGTCCTGGATCTGTTTCTATCATTGCTGGGTAAAGTGTCTTAGATAACAGTTATGTTAGGCTCCTGTCTGCAAGTATAGCAGGATATCATTGATAGTTTCATGGTGGAAACCCTCTCATGGTATGGATCTCAAGTTAGGCCAGTCATTGGTTGGCCATTCCATCAATTTCTGCTCTGTCTTTATCCCTGAACATCTTGTAGGCAGGAGAAATTGTGGATAAAGGGTTTTGTGGCTGGGTTGGTGTCCCCATCTCTTCATTGGAAGTCTTGCCTCGTTATAGGAGATAGCTATTTCAGGTTTCATATCCCCCACTACTAGGAGTCTTAACTAGGATCACCCTCATAGATCCCTAGGAGTTTCCATTGCACTAGGTTTCTGCTCATTTCAGAGATGCCACCCCCCACTGCTTCCAATTCTCTCTCCCTCATCCTTCTCAGATTGTACCCTCCTATTCTGTTCCCTTCCCACTCCCTCTCTTACCCTGTAACTTTCTCCTATCCACACCTGATGCCTTTTTTTTTAGTTCCACTTCTTAGTGAGACTCGAGCATTCTCCTATGGGCCCACCTTGTTACTTAGCTTCTTTGGGTTTGTGGTTTGTAGATTGATTATCCTTAATGTATAGCCAATATCCACTTAAAAGTGAGTACATATCATGTTTGTCTTTCTTGGTCTGGGTTACCACTCTCATGATAATTTTTTTCTAGTTCTATCCATTTGTCTGTGAATTTCATGGTGTCATTGTTTTTAATATCTGAGTAATATTACATTGTGTAAAATCAACACATTTCTTTATCCATTCTTCAGTTAAGAGACATATAGGTTGTTTCCATTTTCTTGGCTATTATGAGTAAAGCTACAATGAACAAGTTGAGCAAGTATCCTTGTGTATGTTGGAGCATCTCTTGGGTATATGCCCAGGAGTAATAAAACTGGGTCTTTGGTTAGAACTATTCCAAATTTTCTGAGAAACCATGAAATTGATTTCCAAAATGATTGTACAAGTTTGTATGCTCCCAAGCAATGGAAAAGTGTACTCCTCGGTCCAGATCCTCAACATCATGAGCTGTTGCTTGGGTTCTTTTTTTTAAACCTTAGCCATTTTGATGGGTAAAAGATGAAATTTCAGAGCCATTTTGATTTGCATTTATCTGATGACTAAGTATGTTGAACATTTCTGTATGTGTTTCTCAGTTATTAGATATTCATCCGTTGAAAATTCTCTGTTTAGATCTGTACCCTATTTTTTTAATTGTTACTTGGTTTGTTAATGTCTAATTTCTGGAGTTCTTTATATATTTTGGATAACAGTCCTCTGTCGAATACAGTGTGGGTGAAGATCTCCCATTTTGTAGGCTGCTGTTTTGTTCTATTGACTTATCCTTGGCCTTAGAGAAGCCTTTTGGTTTCATGAGTCCCAGTTTATTAATTATTGATCCTAGTGCTTGAGCTATTGGTATTCTATTTAGAAAGTTGTCTCCTGTACCAACATGTTTAAGACTACGCCCCCCACTTTCACTTCTATTAGATTTTGTTTGAGGTGTATTGTTATTAGTCTTCTTTGAAAGTCTGGTAGAGCATAGGTAGCAATGAATAGCCTAGTAAGAGCACCAGTGGAAGGGGAAGCCCTTGATGCTGCCAAGACTGAACCCCCAGTGAACGTGATTGTTGGGGGGAGGGCGGTAATGGGGGGAGGATGGGGAGGGGAACACCCATAGAGAAGGGGAGTGGGAGGGGCTAGGGGGATGTTGGCCCGGAAACCGGGAAAGGGAATAACCATCGAAATGTAAATAAGAAATAACCAAGTTAATAAAGATGGAAAAAAAGAAGAAACAAATAACAAAGAAAAAAAAAAAAGAAAGTCTGGTAGAATTCTGTACTAAATCCACTTAACCTTGGGATTTTTTGGTTAGAAGACTTTTAATGACTGTTTCTACTTCCTTAGCAGTTGCAGGTCTAAAAGTGTTTATCTCATCTTGATTTAACCTTGGTAAGTGAAATTTATGAAGAAAATCTTTCATTTTGTTTAGATTTTTCAACTTTTGTGGAGTACAGTACAGGCTTTTGAAGTAAGACCTAATAATTCTTTGAATTTTCTCAATATCTGTTGTTATATTCTCCTTCTAATTTCTGAGTTTGTTAATTTGGATATTCTCCCTCTACCTTTTAGTTAGTTTGGCTAAGGGTTTGTATATTTTGGAGATTTTCTCAAAGAACCAACTTTTGATTTTGTTGATTCTTTGTATTGTTCTTAGTTTCTAATTGATTGATTTCAGCCCTAAGTTTGATTATTTTCTGCCATCTATCCTTTTTGTTTCCTTTTTTTTGCTTCCTTTTGATCTAGAACCCTCAGTTGTGCTGCTAAGTTACTTGTGATCTCTCCAATTTTTGTTTCTTATGAAGGCACTTAGTGCAACTTTCCTCTTAGCACTCCCTTCATTGTGTCCCACAAGTTTGGGTATAATGTACCTTTATTTTCACTGAGTTCTGGAAAGTCTTTAAATCTTTTCTTTATTTCTTCCCTGACCCAGTGGTCACTGAGTAGAGAACTGTTCAGTTTCCATGATTTTGTAGGCTTTCTGTTATTTCTATTGTTGAAATTTAGCTTTGACCCATGGTGGTCTAATAAGATACAGGGTGTTATTTCAATTTTTTTGTATCTGTTGATACTTGCTTTGTGACTGATTATATGGTCAATTTTGGAATATGTTCCTTGAGGTAATGAGAAGAAGATATATTCTTTTGTGTTTGGGTGAAGTGTTATATAGATTTCTGTTAGACTCATTTGGTTCTTAGCATCTGTTAATTTCATCATTTTTCTGTTTAATTTCTGCCTGTCCCTTGGTAAGAGTGGGGTGCTGAATTCTCCCACTATTAATGTGTGATGTTCAATATGTGATTTAAGTTTTAGTAATTATGGTGATTTTAATATACTTGGGCCACAGGAAATGGCACTATTAGGAGGTGTAGCCTATTGGAATAGGTATGTCCTTGTTGAAGGAAGTATGTCATTATGTAGGTAGGCTTTGAGGTCTCCTAGTACTCAGTCTCTGCCCAGTGGGGAAGAGACTCTCTTCCTCCTGCTTTCTGAATAATAAACTTTTACTGGCTGTCTTTAGGGCAAGATGTAGAACTCTTGGCTTCTTCAGCACAATGTCTGTTGGCATGCTTCTTACCATGATGATAATGAACTAAACCTCGAAACTGTAAGCCAGCCTCAATTAAATGTTTCCTTTATAAGAGTTGCCTTGGTTATGATGTCTCTTCATAGCCATAAAATCCTAACGAAGAAGTTGGTACCAGGAACTTTGGTATTACTGTGATAGGCCTGACCATGTTTTTGTTTTGAGGAATGTGGATTTTAGAACTTTAGATTTGGAAAAAAGTAGAATGTCTTAAGTGGGACTTAATGCCTATTCTAATAGTAACATGGAAGACATTGGTGGTGGGTGTGAACTCTGGAGGCCTGTCTAAAGAACTTTCAAAGGAGAGGAATTCTAGTATATTGACTGGAGATTGTTATGAAGATTTTTTGATGAAGAATATGGCTGTTTTTTTGCCATTGTCCAAAGAGACTATCTGAGGCTGAAGAGATTCGGATTGATTGCATTGAGAAAGGAAGTCCTAAAACTGCCTGACATAGACCTCATGTTTCACTCTTATGAAGATCAAATGTAGCAAAGTGAGTAAGGAAAACTAGAAAATGTATGGTTCAAAGAGGAAAATGGCACCGGAAAATGAAGTGGAGTTAAATCTTGTGTCCAAGGATAAAATGGGAGTGATGACCTCAGGCAGGATCCCACCCAACTAAGTTTATTGTTTATGCATTTGCAGTTTAACAAGGGATAGTTATACCTAGGCATTATTATTACCCAGTTATTACCTTTATTTGAACATAAGGAAATATGATTATGTGTCAAATTGACTAGGGATGGATGTGATGGCTATTTTTGATTGTCACCTTGTCTATATCTGGAATGAACTACAATCCAGAATTTATAAAGATCTTGAGAAAATGTTTAAAAAAGGCTTGGATCCAGATATGGTGGTATACACCTTTAATCCCAGCATTCAGGAGACAGAGACATGCAGATCTCTAAAGAGTTCAAGATCATTGACAGAGCAAGTTCCATGACAGCCAAGCTTAGACAGCGAAGGAGTTGTAAAAAAGAAGGGTGGTAATGAGGTAATAGAATGAGGGGAAAATGTTTCAGGCCCAGCAAGGAGCAGAATTTGGCAGCCTCAACCATGTGACTCCGAGTTTAGAGTCAAAAGTAGAAGGGATTACTGGGATATTTGATGCTGGTTAGCTGAAGTTACGATATTAACAATGGTTAAGAAAAGACCAGCATCACTGAGGTGAAATCTTCTGGGAAGTGTTTTTTGGGAGTACAATGAAGCTGTGTTCCAGAGGTAGACATCACGCTGGCAGCAAGACTTGGTAATATCTCAGAATCACTCAGGTAGTATTGGTTTTGAAGGCATGAAGGGGTCATAGAGAGCAGCTGAGGCTTGATACTGTGAGAGGCCAGGAAAGGCCGTTGGTAAGAGTACAGCCTCAGTTGTACTTGATAACCCAGGAGTAAAGGGTTCCTATAAAGGGGTTGAAGTTTGGGACCATGAAGAGAGCCTATGAAAGGTTATTGGTCAATCTTAGTAGAAGATGCCAACATATTGGGAATGTCAGTACCATGGGTTGGCCACATAGAATAGCAATAGAAGTGGAATGAAGTTAACTTGAGTCTAGAGTACTACCGAGGGGAGGGTTGGAGAAGTAACCCTTTGCAGAAGCTCAGAAGATTGTATGTGGATCCCGGAAACTGGAACAAGAAACTGTAAAGGTAAAGTTTTCTAGGAGACCTCAAGATGTTAGAGATGCCAGAACCATGAAATATCTGTGGAGAAAAGCTACTAACAAGGAGTGAACCAGTCCAAAAGAAAGAGGTTTGTTATAGTCAACAAAAATGAAAGGAACTAGAGCTCTGAGGAGCGCTCTGGCATCAGGCATGGAGATACAGTTTTGAGTTCTCCTAGCTGGTTTTTCCTCTTGCTTTGGACCAGTATTTCCTTAATATGACATTTTTAGAATTAAATGGTAATGTATATCATGTGATGTTGGAAGTTTGTGATCTGCTTTTTTCTATTTTATAGTGGATTATAGTTAAGAGATTGGATGAATCTCAGAAGAGACTTTGGACTATTAAACATTGTTGAGATTATGATATACTATGGGGACTTATGAAGTTGGACTAAATGCATTTTGCATTAAGCTATGGCCAGGTATAGGACCCATAAACTTATGTGTTTGAACAAGTCTATGTTTGCCAGGGAGTATAATGTGGAGGTTTGAATTTTCTTGGACCATGGGAAATGGCACTATTAAGAGGTGTGGTTTTATTGGAATAGGTGTGGCCTTGTTGGGGGAAGTTTGCCACTGTGTAGGTGGACTTTGAGGTCTTCAGTGTTCAAGCTATGCCCAGTGGGGAAGAGGCCCTCTCCCTCACTGCCTGCAGAAGATATTCCTCTGGGTGCCTTCAGATCAAGATGTAGAACTCTCAGCTCTTCTGCCTACATACTGCCACACTTCTTGCCATGATGATAATGGACTAAACTTCTGAAACTGTAAGCCAGCCCTGATTAATTGTTTTCCTTTTAACAGTTGCCTTGGTTATGGTTGGTCTTCACAGCAATAAAAACCTAACTTCTTTTATGCATGTTTCTTTTATAAATGTGGGTACCTATGAATTTGGGGCACAGACGTTCAGAATTGAGACATCATCTTGGTGGAATTTTCTTTTGATGAGTATGAAGTGTCCTTTTCATCTCTTTTGGTTGAAAGTCTATTTTATTAGATCTTAGAATGGCTGTTCCAGTTTGCTTCTGTCTGCTTGGGAAAAAAATCTTTTTTTCAGCCTTTTATCCTGAGGTAATGTCTATTTTTGTTGCTGAGGTGTGTTTTTTGTATGAAGCAGAATGATGGATCCAGTTTTTGCATCAATTCTGTTAGCTTTGTCTTTTAATTTGGAAATTGAGTCCATTAATGTTGAGGGATATTAATGTCTGATAATTATTAAATCCTGTTATTTTGCTTTTGGTGTTAGTAGTGTGTGTGTGTGTGTGTGTGTGTGTGTGTGTGTGTGTGTGTTTGTGTGTGTGTGTTTCCCTTCTTTAGGTTTTGATGCTATGGAATTATTTATTTCCTGTGTTTTCTTGGATGTAGTTAACCTGCTTGTATTAGAGTTTTCTTTCTAGTATTTTTTGTAAGACTGGATTTCTGGATAGATATTGCTTAAATTTGGTTTTGTCATGGAATATATTGTTTTCTATCATCTATAGTGATAGAAAGATTTTCTGGGTATAGTAGTTTGAGCTGGCTTCTTAGAGACTAGAAGATATCTGCCCAGGCCTTTCTTGCTTTTGGGGGGTCTCTGTTGTAAAGTTAGGTGTAATTCTGATAGGTCTGCCTTTTTAGGTTACTTAGTCCTTTTTCCTTGCAGCTTTTAATATTCTTTCTTTGTTCTGTATATTTAGTGATTTGATTTTTATGTGACAGCAGGACTTTCTTTTCTGGTCAAATCTATTTGGTGTTCTGTATGCATCTTGTATGTTTATAGGCATCTCTTTAGGTTGGGGAAATTTCTTCTATCATTTTATTGAAAATATTTTCTATGCCTTCAAGCTGGCTACCTTCTCCCATATTCCTATTATTCTTATGTTTTGTCTTTTCATAGTGTTCCAGATTTCCTGGATGTTTTGTGTCAGTAACTTTTTAGATGTAGCATTTCCTTTGAGTGATATGTAAATATCTTCTACTCTACCATTTACACCTGATATTCTCTCTTCCATCTCCTATATTCTATGGGTGATACTTGCACCTGTATTTCCTGTTCTCTTACTAGATTTTCCATCTCCAGGATTCCCCCAGTTTGTGTATTTCCTTATTGCTTCTATTTCCATTTTCATGTCCTAAACAATTTTATTCATTTCCTTCACCTGTTTGATTGTATTTTCTTGCATTTCTTTAAAGGATTTAGTCATTTCTTCTTCAAAGGCCTCTAGCATCTTCATAAGATTGAATATAAGTTCATTTCTTGTGTATCAGCTGTTGTAGGATATCCGGGGTTTGCTTTGATAGACTATCTGGGCTCTGGTAGTGTCATAGTGCCCTGACTCTTGTTAACTGTTTTCTTGCACTGGCCTTTAACCATTTGTTGTCTCTGGTACCTGTAGGCCTAAAGGAATTCAGGCAGAGCTATGGGCTAGAAAATGATGGCCACCGGACAAGGTGCAGTTTGATGTTGCTGGGCGTTTCCCAGGGGAACTTAGCTGTCAAAGGGCCTTGCACATGGTCCTACCCGGATGTTTCAGAGCTGGAAGGCCTTTAGATCAGGCTGCAAGCCCAGAAAATGTAGGGGACAGGGCATAGCTCTTTCCTGCTGAGAATACCCCAAGAGTATTCTCAGGCAGTGGGGGTTAGGGGATGGAGGGGACTCGCCTGGTTGTCCCTGGTTCCAGTAGGCAGAACAATGGGCTGGAAAGTGGTCACCCTTGTTTGGTTAGCCCCAGAAGGAATCAGCAGGAAGGAGATTCACTTGGATGTTTCTGGTTCTAGCAGGCCTCTGGTAATGCAAGCAGATCATAGATCTCTGGAACCTATGATCCTGGTATGTACCTCTGAAGTGTGAGGTAAAAGGCACACATTGCTATGGGTAGCCTGTTGAAAATGTTATAATCAAAATAGCTATGTTATAAAACACACACTGGGGGCTGGGGATTTAGCTCAGTGGTAGAGCGCTTGCCTAGGAAGCACAAGGCCCTGGGTTCGGTCCCCAGCTCCGAAAAAAAGACCAAAAAAAAAAAAATAAAACACACACTGTCCCTTTTATTATTTAAATGTGATGTGCAGTTCTTGGTGATAAGACATTCATGCTTTCTGAGGGACTTGCTGGTTTGTGATGGTGATTCCAATAGTGGGAACTGGAGTGGAAGGTCCTTCTATGCTCAGGAGCTGCTGAGAAATTATAATGAGATTTACATTTTTATCATGGGGTGCTCAGTGTCCTATAGAAAAGTCTTTTGTCTCTGGTTTAACTCACACTTTGAAACTCTTCTGTACTGGCAAGGCTTTAAAGAAGAGTGAGTTTATGAGACCTTTGCTATCTGTGTGTCAAAGCATGAGGACAAAGGCATGAAAACATGGGTCACATTTTATAAATGAATCTGTCATTTGTTGACTGAATTATTTGCTCTTCCTTCCTAAACGAGTAGAGTAAGGTTTTTTTCCCTCTATAAAATCCTCAACTCACAGAATTACATGCACAGTCACCCTCACTCACACACTATATTACTTGCAAAGCTACACATACAAACATAGTCACACACACAGTCATGCACACTCACACAGTTGTGTAACTGTCACATACAGAACAACACACATATCATCTCCCACACTCACACACATTCATAGGCATGGTCTCTCACGCATACTCTCACACAGAGATGCACACACATCCTATCCCCACCCTTACACACATTCCCACACCTTACCCCCACATTCATACCCCATCCCCACAAACACACCACCCCCTACTCACAAACACACTCGTAACCCCCCACATTCACACCCTCCAACACACACACACACACACACACACACACACACACACACACACACACATGAATGCACGCACGTACACACACTTCTTCTAGTGCTTGTGTTTTTCTCCTTTTTAAATTTAGGGATATTGAGGACTCGACTAGAAAATGAGCTAAACTCAAGCTATTCACACTTTTCTACTTCAAGGCTTCTGGTGGCTGCTTTTTCCCCTTTTTCATTATATTTATTGGCTTTCAACTTTCTCTATAAAATATATTTTTATCATATTTTTCCCTTCTCTCAACTCCTTCCAGACCTTCTCCATAAGTAGTTGGCTAACACAAAATAGACTTTCTGGGTGTTTGTTTGTTTGTTTGTTTGTTTTTTATGCTTTCTTCTTGTTGTTTGGGTATGTGTTGCTCCTTTACCCTTAAAGGATCTCTGGAGTGTTCTGAGCTTGAAGTGGTGATTACAGCAGTAGGCAAAGCAGATCTGATTCTGCTTCAAAGAACTGGATGCGCAGTATCTTGTGACTGTGGGTAGAGCCTGGCCTGGGCCCCAGTGAAGGACACCTCCAAGCTTGCCTTTGTAGATGCACAACACAGTTTACCAACATTTCAAGGACATTTTCCTTAATGAGCTTAAGTAAGCGGGGAGGACACTCTGATCAGTATCTTTACAGGTGATTTTGACGTCCCATGTATATGAAATAAAACCACACGCTGTTCTAACTTTTAATGAGAGGTTTTCCTTTAAGTACATTTCAGATGTAAATAAATGATATATTCCTCTCTAAAACCATGAATGACACTTTCATGCTGTAGAGTAGTGAAAGCCAAGGTATTAGCTGGCAGAGGGAGAAGGGAACAGACTTGAGTTTGTGGTCTGCTGCACAGAAGAAGCCTGACTGTATCTCAACAACTTTTAAAGAAGCAAGAATCTGTATTTTCTGGGAAATTCTGTACCTTGAAGTTGAAAATTAACTCGTGAAGAAATTTAATTTTGTCCAGAAAAGTTTCATCAATAGATATGCTTTCCTTTTAAGGTATTAAAATATTAAGCAGGCTATGTAAAGGTTCAGTTGGCTTGGAATAGAGTTTAACAATCCATAGATGTTAAACAATAGATTTGGAACATTCATAATAGGCTTTCTTCAGCCAGTCATATTTGAAAGGCTTTGAGAGTTGTAGCAAGTGGGAGGAAATGATTTTAATGGAATTAGGGGAATGTTCATGTGGGACAGGAACTGCATATTTGCTAACACTTTTTATTGCTGTTTCAGAGACAGGGGCTCATTCTATAGAATCCTTGATACTAAGCATGGGTATAAAAGGCACACATCACCATGGGTAGCCCATTGGGGACGCAAAATAGCTATGTTTTAAAACATATACTGCCCCTTTGATTAAATGTGATATGTAGTTCTTGAGAGTAGGGCGTCCATGCGAACTGAAGTGGAGGATCCTTCTATGCTCATGAACTGCTGAGAAATTATAGTCAGGTTAAATTTTTATCATGGGGTGTTCAGTGTTCAGTTAGAAAAATAGTTTGCCTTTTGTTTCACGTTTTTCAAACTCTTCAGTAGGCAACTTTTTAGAGAAGAGAGTGTGTTCATGAGTCCTTTACTATCTGTGTGTCAAAGCATGAGGATGAAGAAATAAGACTGGAGCTGGTCTTTGCTACTTTGTGAGTTCTTATTTTTTTCCCATCCTTTATCCCCCTGGTTTCATCCCCATCATTAGATAGGAGAGAATGAAGGATAGAGGGGAGAGACAGATAAGAGATCCTAGAATCTAATATTTTCTTATTTCTTCTTTGAGTACAACTACTAACAAACCACAACTACCCTCCTCCATGACAAAAACCACTTATCCAACCTATTGGGGTTCTAGCATTTATATACCCTCTGAAAAATTCCCAGAATTCCAAACATCACACTACCTGTGTCTGGAAAAAACATGCCTTTGCTAGAGCGCAAGGCAAATCATAGTCAGCTGATGTCCACAGTCCGAAGCAGCCCCGTATCCCCACACCTGTGATTAAAATGAAAACATATTTTTACAATATTTCTGTGTTTTTAAGGAAACCAAAATTCCAAAATTGTCACTACATGAGAACATGGGCCACATTTTATAAATGAATCTGTCATTTGTTGACTGAATTATTTGGTTTTCCTTTTTAAGTGAATAAGGAATTTTTCCCCATAAAAATGTTTTTTAAAAATTCTTAATTAGGGGGATGGAGCAATGGTTCAATGGCTAACAACCCTTATTGATCTTGAAGAACCCATGTTCAGTTCCAAATGCCCACACGACGGCTCATAACTGTTCCTAAATTCAATCCTAGGGACTCTGATGCCCTCTTCTAAACCCTGGGCACCAGGCACATATGTGGTGCCCACCCATACACACAGGCAAACACTTACACAAATAAAATAGAATAAATCTAAAAATTAAAAAAGTCTCAATTAGATCTATGAAAACATCCTTAAAATAGTTACACACTGGCAAATGTTTTCAGCTCCATAACGTGCTCTGTCAAGAGTAGCCTGTGGAAATCCCTATACGTTACAGACCATTAGTATGACAGGCAAGCTCTACAGTATCCTTGATCAATGCCTAGCGTGCTGGGGGTTGTCATCCTTAATGTGAACAAGATGACTTTGGCAAAAAAGGAAAACTTCAGACTTTGGGAGATGCTCCTGCTGCTGAAGCTGCTGTCTTTGATTTTGTTTTCTGGGTCATTGTTTTGCAAACTAAATGTGAAAATCCCAGTGAGGCTGGGAAGCTACTGTGAGAGTTCCCATGGATCCGAGCAAAGGAGATGAATCAAGGGCAGGTTGCAGTGATGGGAGGCAGGCAGTGCCCCCTCCAGCCCCTCTCATGCAGCAGCAGGTGTGATGCATAAATTTTTTTCTCTTTCCCTACCCCCAAGACCTTTTGGTGTGCTACGAGTGATATGCGCTGGTGGCCTTCTGGTTTTTTTTTTCTCCTCTGTTCCCTATAATTATAATTACTGCTTATTATTTCATGCCACAAGGGCACAGTTTAAGGATATTAGACAGATGAAGCCATTTAATACTATGGAATGGTTATTATTCTCCCCTTCTGCTTCATAGAGAAATGGAGGCTTTGTGAATATTAGTGACTTGTATTACGTGTTTCAGCACCTTGGTTTGGATTGAAAGTACCTCTTACAAAGGCTCATGAACTCATGTCTGATTGGGGAGGGTCTAGAAATATTTTTTCTTTTCTTTTATTGGATATTTTCTTTATTTACATTTCAAATGTTATCCCCCATCCCATTCCCCCACCCCCTACCTCCATGAGGGTGCTCCCCCACCCACCCACTCTCTCCTGCCTCCCTGCCCAGACATTCCCCTACACTAGGGCATCGAGCCTTTACAGGACCAAGGGCCTCTCCTCCCATTGATGTCCAACAAGGCCATCCTCTGCTACATATGCAGCTGGAGCCATCTGTCACTCCATGTGTAATCTTTGGTTTCTGGTTTAGTCCCTAGGAGCTCTGGGGTGTCTGGTTGGTTGCTACTGTTGTTCTTCCTATAGGGTTGAAAACCCCTTTAGCTCTTTCAATCCTTTCTCTAACTCCTCCATTGGGAACCCCATTCTCAGTACAATGGTTGGCTGTGAGCTTGCCTCTGTATTTGTCAGACTCTGGCAGAGCCTCTCAGGAGACAGTTATATCAGGATCCTGTCAACATGCACCTCTTGGCATCCTCAATAGTGTCTGGGTTTGGTGACTGAATATGGGATAGACAGTCTCTGAATAGCCTTTCCTTCAGTCTCTGGTTCATAACTGTTCCTAAATTCAATCCTTTGGTTCATCCTTTGTCCCAGAATTTTCTCCTGTGAACATTTTGTTCTCCCCTCTAAGAAGGACTGAAGCATCCACTCTTTGATCTTCCTTCTTCTCGAGCTTTGTGTGGTCTGTAAATTGTATCTTGGATATTCCGAGCTTTTGGGCTAATATCCACTTATCATGAGTGGATACCATGAGTGAGTGCATACCATGTGTGCCCACATTTCTGCTTAAGAATTAATTATATTGTCTAACAGTGTTATTTTTAAAATGTATTGGATGTAAAGGTGGTATAGAAGTTGACCAACGTTTGAGAGGCTTGATGGTTAGTTTGCTATCAGTTCCTTTGACACAGTGATTATTTTTTAAATGAGAAAGACACTCTTGCCTAAGAGTAATCCCACAATTTTTTTTGCAAGAGCAACTGGCATGCCTCCCTCTCACACACACTTTACTTCCCTCCACCATCCACTAATCCAGAAGATAAATAACTAGATGATAGATACTGTGGTCTTTACTTAGAACAAAGGAACATATTTAACCACCCAAGTCTCATGCATTCCAAAAATAAGTAAAATGGAACTTGAGGGATGGTGCCTTGAAAATCCAGTGCAATATATTCTGCACACACAATGAGTTTAAGAGAAAGCTGGAATATATAAAAGACATTTTATTAAAAAATGTTCAAAAAAAGATAGACATAGAGAAAGGATGTACTTTTAGCAGATCGCCATGGCACTGCATAAGAACTGCAAGATTTTTTGCTTTTCTTGTGTCTCTGTACACAAAACCTCAAAGTCTAGCACACAAAACTCATCTTTGTCAAAAGATATGTTGGAGGTAAAAGCAGCAAAGATATTGGAACTGTATGAAATTTTATATCTAATTTCTCATGGAAGCTAAAAGGTCTGAAGATCTCTAGTTATAAGCTGAGAGTGCAGGAGGACCAAATTACAGTTCTGATCCAAGTCAGAGCATTTGAGAACAGGAGAACCAGAGATGTGAGTTGTAGTCTAGATCCAAAGTAGAAGAAGCCAAACATATCAATTCAGAGAGAGAAACTTCATCCATCCATCCATCCATCCATCCATACATACATACATCCATCCATTCATCATTCATTCATTCATTTTGTCTATCTCTGTCCTTCTGTCTCCCCCCTCTTTCATTTGGTGTTTTGGATCCAGTAATGCTACTGAGCTGTATCCATCATTCTTTTTGACTCCTCTCTTTTCATCTATTCAAGACTTAAATAGATTGAGTGAAACGCACAAAGTCAAAGAGAGAGTTACACTTGAGTTAATTCAAGTGTTACCTTCCAAATACCCTTACAGGCACATCTAACAAAGCATCTGAGTAGTCTGTAGCTAAGATGATACATGTCCCATCAAGCACCTATGGAGATGACACAAAATTAACATATTTATTCAAAGTGAACTAGGCTGATCTAGTCAACTTTGTTGATCATATTTGTTCTTGACTGGAAGAGTAACTTCTGTACAGTAATGGTTTTTGTGAGGCATAATTTGGGTTTATGCAATTTTTCTTCCTCAACAGCTCAACAGCTCTACTGTAGACAGGCCACCATGAGTGTCCCTGACAAATGGAATGTGGTTGCTGTCCATTGCTACTACTTGGCCAAAAACAATTATGCCTTTGAGATAAACTGTCCTGTGCACATTAAAATTTAAGCAATTGTACCACAAGACTACCTCGGATCAATAATAACAGAAGAGACCGCTATGAGAATACCTACTTTACATACTATAAAATTCAGTGAATTTTCAGTACATCGTGAGGTGGTGTGGTATGTGACCACCACCATTTAATTCCTAAATGTGTTCACTCTCTCGGGACATTCTCTCTCTCTCTCTCTCTCTCTCTCTCTCTCTCTCTCTCTCTCTCTCTCTCCCTTTCTCAGCATCTGATCATGATAATTATTTCTTTGACTTTAGTATCACAGACAAACCTTTTAAGATGCTACATCATGAATGTATTGCAAAGATTCTGGAGCAGAAGTTGCTTATATTTGTTCCACAAAATCTCACCAGTAATATGCCGCCTGCACTCAGTTCATTGCCCGAGTGTACTGCTTGAGAGCAGACTGCTTTAAATCTTCCTGTTCATCTTGAAACATATCATACTAAAACTTTGTCCACTGTTTCCTCCTTTCTTTTGTGGGGAACAGAACAGCTTATGCATTCTAGGCAGTGGCTTCCCACCAGGTGCTATGCTGGCCTTCCTGTTACAGAACTGCTTTTATCCTAGAGAGTAAGTCTTGTTACCAGGAAATTTTCCTCCTGACTCTTTTTGATAGAAAGGTTTATTCTCCTTAGGGATTCCACTGTCTTTTAAAATTAGCCCGGTTTTAATGTGCTAAGTGTATAATTTGTGTACAGCTCTTTTTTCTTTGCTGGAGTTACAGCAATGGTTCTTTGCCACAGGCCACATGTAGCATAGCATCTTGGATTACCATTTCACACAAACTCATTAAAAGGTAGCATTCTTTGCACAGGCATATTTCTGGGGAGCCGAGTGTGAGGATTCAGACTTGGACGGGGCTCCCCAACATATTTATTGTTCAAGAGCAGCCAAAAGACTCTGAAAAGAAAATGGTTTAACCCCAACCTTGCCAAACACATCTACAGATCCAGACCTAGAAACCTTTCATCTTGGCTCACTCTGGTACTTAAAATTTATTGTTCTGGGTCGGTAAGCATGTCTACAAACCGTATGTGTTATGTAAAAGAGAAGGATATGATTAATGATGAAACAAACAAACAAGAACTTGAAAATCTAAAGACTTCCTTTACTGACCCCATGCATGCCCTGCAGTGTTTACATTAGCAGAGCTAGAGAGCATGCCAAGCCACAGCATGCAAAACGCTGCCTTTGTCAGCATTCCTTTGTGTTTTCTACCTCTGGAAATGTCAGTGGGGCTATTAGAAGGCAAGGCTGAGGCCATGTGTCTGCTATCCTCCTCTCTGGAGAATACTCATATCCTGGCTTCCCATTCTGATCCTTCTTGTGTTAAGACCTGAAAATGTGCCCAAGCAGGAGTCCAGTCTTACCGATTTCTAATGACGTTATGATGTAGTGGAGTTAATATTCAATGCCGATGCCCTTGAGCCTGTATCAGTGGGAGATACATTCCGAGATTTTTTTTTCTGCTTGTCCTAATAAGTCTCATCTGACTTGGTGAGTGGCTTTGTACTCTGCTCAGTGGTGTGTGAAGTACATGGAGTCTTTGGGCCTCTGTGCAAAGGTCAGATGAGAAAAAGGCTCATTAGGACCTGGCACCGACCACTTTTTCTTCCAAACCAAATTGCCCCCTTTCCTCCACCAGCCACACTGGACTGGACGTTGCATGAAGGGAAGCCTTTTTCTCATTACATGAGTTTCCCCACTGTGTTACATAACAACCTACAAAAGACAAATGTTCTGTAGATGTTTTTGTAATAAGTAAATACTTACCCCCCCAACCCCCCCAAACATCCCATGTCTGCCTGCACCTTGTTCATTTGCAGAGACGACTACTGACAAAACGTTCAGGTTCCTCTCACTTCAGTAACAGCCGGGCAGGCAGTCACTGAGTCGGAACTTCTCTCTTCAAAACCAAGCTCAGGCACTGTACTTAAGAGCGACTAGGTGTCATTTTTTTCCCTCATGCAACCCAAGCGATCAACCACTCTTGCACCTTCTTTTTTTTCCGTGTGCTTTGGCCTGTGAGCTACAAATAAGTGAGAAGTAATTGTATCTCAGCTAAACAATCACCTTCTCAGAGTCCAAGAGCCGGTGGCATCTGCAAACAGCTCCCTCGTCTCTCTCTGTAAGACATTCATCTGTGGCTCCTGCTCTGCCAGGGGGATTGGTTTGTTATTGTAATGGCACAGCACACGGAGGTCAGAGAAGGCAATGTTGTCCTCCGGCTTCAGACTCTCGGGATATTTGCAGGAAATTAGAGACTTTGTTCTGAGAAAATTCATTGGCTTGAATGATTCGTTTCCCCATTCAAAGCATTCTTTTGTCAACAGCATGTGGCGTTTTTTGGAAACTTCCAGGGCAGTTTTAAAAGCTAGAGCTACCACCTGTTTCAATTGCCATAGAGAACAAGTCACAATACACAATACAGGGGAGGCCAGCTAAGTGGCAGGTGAAGGCTCTTTGTCCTTCCGTTACCCTCTTCTCCTGAAGACAGCAAGCAGCCGCCTTTCAGTACAATGCAGTCTATTTGTTTCTCTTGGTGTCTCTGGTATCTTAACACCATAGGGTATTTATCATCTGTGCTCCTGTTGCCATCTTCTTTGCATGTCCCATAGTGACATGGTCCAGGGACACGGTGTCTGTTCTGATGTGCTAGCATCTTCTGTTTGCCCTTCGGTTTCTTTCCTGTCTTTTGGATCCCCCACCTCTTTGTGATTCATAAGCTGAATAAACTCTCAATTTAAGGTGACCCACCTGGGGTTTCTCACCTGGACACTACTGGAATACACTGGAATACATTCCGTCCAAAATGCATGGAAGAACATAATTTCTGAATAATGTCTGTGCCTGTGCCTGTGCCTATGCCTGTGCCTGTGTCTGTGTCTGTGTCTGTGTCTGTGTCTGTGTCTGTGTCTGTGTCTGTGTCTGTGTCTGTGTCTGTGTCTGTGTCTGTTTCTCTCTCTCTCTCTCTCTCTCTCTCTCTCTCTCTCTCTCTCTCTCTCGTTTGCTGAAGCTGTTTTTGTTCTCATCCCTGTGAACTCGGCCTTCTTAGACTGTGTGGTGAGTGATAAATCATATTGTTCTTTGAGACTCTTCACTTAAAAACAGATAAGGTGGGCTGGGCGACGTGGAGCACACTTTTAATCCCAGCAAGGAAGGCAAAGGCAGGCGAGTCTCTATGAGCTTAAGGCTAACCTGGTTCTACATAGTGAGACAGACTCCGTATCAACAAACAAACAACAAACAAACAAAAAATGAGGTGAGCAATGCTCAAACAACCTCATGACATAGACTGCTTCAAACCGAACAAAGGCGTGTCAGAAGTGAGCATCCCTAGAAAGATGGAACAACTTATCTGGTCCAAAGAGTCAACATCTGAAGGAAGCAGGATTCCTCCAGGCATTGGGATTACTGATCCCAAACTAGCTTTATTAAAGGTGACCTGAGCTTTCACACAAGTCTAAATGAATCCAGTTTATAATTGTGTATTTTTGGGAAAGCTGGGACAGGGGAGAATAAAAATGTAAATATGACCTTAAGTACTGAGTCCTAATAAGGGCCAGCAGTGTTTCAGATCTCAGGGGCAGTCTGCAGACCAGCAGAGACACCTTGGACTCTGGGAGGAAGGAGGCACATGTTCACAGATAAGTAAACACCTAACCATGGAGGGGTGGCTGATAATGGCCAGCAGGATGAAGGAAGTAAAACAAGGCAAGCAAATAGCAGTTATCTAATCACCTGGAAAGGCCACTCAAGGAGATGATAATTCAGCTCCAGAAAAGAGCCCATATTTTAGTCATTGCTGTAAGAAGCAGAAGGATCACATAGTTCACTTGTCAATTTTTGGGTCATTTCCTATGCTATTGTGATGAAGTGTAGAAGTTTCTGCACAGCAGAAGAAACTATTAACAGAATACAGATAGCCTACAGAACTGGAGACAAGGGGTTAACATCTTAATATCTAGGATATATACACACACACACACACACACACACACACACACACACATATATATGTATATATATGTACACACACACACACATATATATATATGTGTATATATATATATATATATATATATGCAAAATTAAACACCCAAGAACAAAGCTGCCAACTGATCAATAGGCCAAAGGTCTTAACAGTTTTCAAGAGAAGACGGACAAATGATCAATCGATATTTTTTTTGGTTCTTTTTTTCGGAGCTGGGGACCGAACCCAGGGCCTTGCGCTTCCTAGGCAAGCGCTCTACCACTGAGCTAAATCCCCAACCCCGATCAATCGATATTTTAAAAAGCGTTCAGCAACTCTGGCAATCAGGGAAACACAAATTCAAACTACTTCAGTGAGAGTGACAAAGACCCAGAAAGCAAGTGACAACAAGCACTGGTGAGATTGTGGAGGAAATGGGACTCTTAAACACTGTCGGTGTGAGCACAAGTTAGTGCAACCACTGGGCAAGCCAGTGTGGGAACGTCTCAAAGAAACCGAGAACAGTAACATTATATGTCCCAGCTTAGCATTCCCAGACATACACACAAAGGACGCCACAATCTACCAAAGAGATACTCGCTCACCCATGTTAACTACTGCTTTTCATAGCAGCAGGGAAATGAAATTAGCCTACATTTCTGTCATCAGATGAACTAATAATGGAAATGTAGCTCCTAGAACTGTATTCAACTGTAAAGAAAAACAAAAATCATAAATTTGCAGAAGTTTCTAGATGTGACTAGAAAACAGTATTTTAGGTGAGGTAATGAAAGCTCAGTAAGACAAACACCATATGTTCGTTCTCTCTTGGGATTCCAGCCTCAGTCCACTAAAAACACGTGTCTAGGTGGGGGGAATCGAGTTTCGAGAAACCAGAAGAGATTATGCAACTGGAAAAAAAATATGTTCTAAAGGTGCAGAGGACAATTGAGCAAAGGAGAGGAGTTTAATGCTGGGGGAATGGTGGGAAAAGAGTTACAGTGATGGAGAGGTTTGCGTCTGCGGATCAACCAAATTAAAATACGTGGTAATTCATATGGAAACCTACTACTTGGTAAGCGAATTTAAAAGATGAAAATTAAGTCTGGAGAGATGCTTCAGTGGGGAAATCCATGCTGCACAAACATGAAGACCTGTGTTTAAAAGCCCAGAACCCCTGTAGAGCCAGCTGTGGCAGCTCATGTGTACAACTCCAGCATTCCTATGGTGACACGGGAGACAGACAAGAGACTCCCCCAGATGCTCTCAACCCAGATCACCTGGAGCGTTCAGTGGTGAACAGAAGGGACCCTGCCTTAAAGAAGGTAGGAGGGGAGGGCCAACATCTGAGATTGTCCTGTAACCTTTATATGTGCAGGGTGTCTGACACACTTACAACTGCACTCACAGCTGAGCACGCATGAGTTGTGTACACATTCCACATTCACAAACATCATACACTACGTATCACACACCCACATACACATATACCTACATTCACTCTCACACATGAACACATGAATGGATAATGGTATCCATCGACAGATGAATGCATACTGAAAACATAGTATATATGTACGTTGGAGACTACATATTATGGATCTACAGACACCTTCACACATGAACACACACATCGCACACTCAAAGACACAAATGCCCATAGCTAAACTACATGATAACACACATTATACTCATCACACACATACACACAAATGCACACACAAACACATGCATCATACTGTTCATATCACGTGCACATGTACATATATACTCATACTCACATTAACACATTAACGGATCAGATGATACATTCACACATACATACAAATATACCTGCACCCACACATTAATGCACACACAGATCATACATATACATGCAAAGAAAAAATTAAAAATTAAGAAAATGAGTCATAAACAAATGATTTTACTGTGCTCCAAAGGTTGAAAAGTCCAATGAGACTGCCCTAAAGCCAGAATAAGAAGCAAACACTGCTGAGTTAAGCAACATTTTATCACACACACACACACATACACACACACGCATACATACACATACACACACACGCATACATACACACACACACACACACACACACACACACACACACTGCAAGAACCTGCTTATCTTTTTGATGTCCTCGTTTCTCTTTTGTCTCATGCATTTCTCTCTAAGTAGACACCCAAAGGCATGCATATCACGTTCTCCTTTAATATAAAGACGTTTTTGCTGGATGTTTGTGCTTTTACTTTGTGTCTACTGAGTTATAGATCAACAAAGTTTAAGAAGCCAAACAGTTTTATGCAGCTCGCATCTGCCCTTTCAACCCTTTGAAGACAGCCACTTTGAATCTTCCAATCTTGGATATTTTCCTTGTTCTGTCTGTCTGTCTGTGTCTGTCTGTCTGTCTGTGTCTGTCTGTCTGTCTGTCTGTGTCTGTCTGTCTGTGTCTGTCTGTCTGTCTGTCTGTCTCCTTCATTGCTTCAGAACAGTACACATACACCTAGTTGGCTATTGTTTCTTTTTACTTTTTACATACACTTTGTACTGATGTCTTCCCCTGAGAGCATTTTAGCCCCTACACTATGCTCATCACCCCCTTGGAGCCTCCCACTCCCCTTTAATTGTATCTCTTTCCAGATTTGTATTGCATCAGCCCTAGGAATATCACTCACATCTGAAGGATGTATTTTTCTTTCTTTCTTTTTTTTAAAGATGGAAGATAATTTTGTAATTATATTTATGTACAGAAAACCTAAGTGTACATTTATCCCAGTTTAGTGGCGAGTTCTTTAGCCTTTGCCTTTTCCAGCTTGGCAATGCGAGCCACCAACTTAGGACCCAGGACGTTGCCTCCCCAGTGGCGGTGGATCTCATTGTATCTGTCATTATAATTGGTTCTAATAGCTTCCACCAGCTTAGCCAGAGCACCCTTGTCTTCTGAGTTAACCTGTGTGAAGGCAACAGTGGTGCACGTCTTCCTGTGGACCAGGTACCCCAGCCTGGCCTTTCCCTTGATGATGCAGTAGGGCACCCCCATCTTTCGACAAAGGGCAGGCAAGAAAACCACCAGCTCAATGGGGTCTACATTATGGGCAATCACCACCAGCTGAGCCTTCTTGTTCTCCACAAAGGTAGTACCTGTGTTGACCCCTGCTCGGAGGACAGATGGTCTCTTAGTTGGGACGTCCCCTTTGCCGGCAGCTTTCTTCTCAGCTCTGGCCAGCAGCCTTTGCTTCTTTTCCTACTTTGTCTCTGGCCTGTACTTGTGGGCAAGCTTAAGCTGCTGAGTAGCTGTTTGCCTGTCCAGGGCCTGGGTGAACTGGTTGATGGCAGGAGGTACTTTGAGCCACTTGTAGAGGATGGCTCTTTGCTGCTGCAGCCTGATGTAGCGGGGCCATTTGACAAAGCGTGTGAGATCTCTTTTGGGCTGGATGTCCTGACCAATGCAGAAGTTTTTAGGCCTTTTCTCAAACAAAGGATTGACCACCTTTTTGGCCTCTTGTTTCTTGACCACGGGGGCGGGGGCACCTTCTTCTCCTTGGCCTTCTTTCCTTTGGGCATCTTGCTCGGCTGGAGGAGAGAGAAAGGGGACGTACTTTTCTATAATTATATTTGCAGTCTTGTGTGTTCTTTTGGTCGTTCCAAGTATTAACAAGTTACTCATTTAAAATGTGATGGGCTATCATTAGTTCTTACCCAAGTTCTTCCTCAGAACTGTGAGTCCCCTTTGCGAACCTTGGAATGCAGCATGCATTTGATTCTGATCTTTTCTTGCAAACGCTCCTCTTGAGGTTTCCCATGCTTCTGCTGTAACCAGGCTTGGCTCATTTTCCATGCAGTAGTCACTCTGAGCCCGCACTCCTTTGCTGCTCCTTCAATTGGGTGCTCTGCTTCTTGACTGTCCTGTCTTTCTTTTTCTCGGGGAAGGTAGGCCAAATAATGACCTTCATAAAGATGTTAAAATCCTGGCCTCTCAAAAAGATGCATGATGACTTACTATTCAGGGCACAGAGGGCTTCACTGATGTGGGAAGATTGCTGTGATTTATCCAGACTCCTTAAGAATGACAGTGGAGTTAGTAGTATTAGAGTCAGAAAGGCTTGCAAGATACTGCTAGCGTTGAAGACGGAGGAAGAGGCTATACGCTAAGAGGAAAGGGTAGCTTCTCGAAGCTGGAAATGTGAAGGAAAACAGAACTTCCCCAGATACTCCAGCAAGAAGCAGCCCTATTAGCTGAGCCATAGAAAAACACATGCATTTGGCTTTAAGCCATCAAGTTCTTGGACATTTTCTCTAGCAGTAATAGAAAACTATTATAGTAGGCTAGCCTTTAATGTGTTTGAGGTTTTTTTAAATACTTTTAAAAATGCAAGTAAGAGACATTTTAATCTCTTATATATCCAAAAATATCTGTAATTTGACATAAGAAGTCTTTGGGTATGAAAGTGGGTTTTTAGACATTTATTTACACTGTTCCTACAATTACCTCCTTATTTGCATGTGTGCCTATCACAGTGTGTGTATAGAGGGAAGAGAGCAACTCCTTCCATCATGTGGCGCCCATGAATTGAACTCAGAACCTCAGTCAAGGTAGCGAGCTCCTTTACCCACTGAGCCATCTTGGTGGCCTGGGCATAATATTTAAGTAGGATGCTGAGTGTCTCTCTGCCATACACTTTTATCCCGTACTAAGCTTAATGCCGCTCTCTGATGTGATATCCCCATGCGCATGCGTCCTTTGACCAGTTCTGCTCACGTCTCTGAACGTGTTCCTGATGCTGAGAGATGTGTTGTTGCTCCGCTTCAGTGTGATAAACAACCTCGAATTTCTTCCAGTCACAAAGTCTTTTCAGTGCTCTCTGTTTGGTAATTTCCTTTTCTTTCCCTCCTCTCTGTTCTGTTTCTGGAACACTTGTTAATAGGATGGAGGACTTCCTGGGCTCATCCTTGAAATTTTTTTTTCCCCTGCTGTTTTCAATTTTTTTCTTTGCCCTACTTTCTGGAGAATGTCTTAACCACATCCGCGAACGCTTCTTTAGTTAATCATTTCTTCTATCTTATATTGTTTAACCTCCGAAAGATTTTCTTTTCTTTCCCACCCCCCTTTTCCAATCTTGGAGAACCTCTTAAAAAACTTGCAGCTGTTTCCTCATGAACAGACCATCTTCTCTTTCTCCATAAAGGAAATACGTGTCGTATTGAGCTCTCTGTTTGCTATTGGATCCTGCCTTCCTAGGACGTTTGGCCTTTGCTGCTGGTCTGCCACAGTGTTTAAGAGTGGGCGTGTTAGCTTGGGTGTGGGGTGTTTGTGGCCAGTGTGGTCTGCCGACTGGGGAGCCTCACTGAAAGGCTTTCTGGTTACAGATGGAGTTGAAGCTGTAATAGTTTTATTCTTTGTCAGCTCGTCCCTATCAATTATCTCAGGAACACTCCCTTTGCTCTTGTCTGGGAGAGACAAAGACTTTGCCCGAGAAACCACCCCACTCACTGCTCATTCTACAGACGTCACTTAACCCTTTCCCTTTTCAAGTGCCGATACTGAGCCTCTTAGATTTAAATGTTCTAAGTCCTCTGGATGGGTGGAGTATGGAATTTGTGGGTTTTAGAATTACTTTTATAGAATTATATGTATGAATCTGTATTTCTCTTCTCTCCTCAAACTCCTGTGTCTTCCTACTCCCTTTCAAATTATTGATCTCTTTTGAACACACACACACACATACACACACACACACACACACACACACACACACACACACACACACACACACACACCCCTAAATGTTGAGTCCCTCTAGTTTTGCTTGTATGCGTCTGTGGTTAGGGCTGTCTACTTGAAATTGATTAACCTTTGGGGGCTCATTCCTGGGGAACACTGACTCTACCTCTCCCAATAGCCATTCATTGTGTGGAGTTCTAGAACCTTGTGGGATTTCCGCTACGGGTGTTGTCTTTATCCAAGGTGTGTTTAGGGAACTATATTGATGTGATTTCACAGGTGTAGCTTCTCTGCCATATGTGGATGACCTTGTCTTACAGAAGATGTCCTAGTCTGCTGGCTGTCACAAATCTATGTGTGTGGCAGGATCTCATGCAAATTCCTGCCTTTCTCCTTCCTTCCCTCCTTTCTTCTTCCCCTCCCTCCTTTCCTCCTCCTCCTCCTCCTCCTCCTCCTCCTCCTCTTCTTCTTCTCTCTGTCTCTCTCTGTCTCTGTCTCTCTCTGTCTCTATCTCTCTCTCTCTCTCCCCTCCTTCCTTCCTTTCCTTATTCACTTTACATCCCACTTACTGCCCTTCCTCCCAGTCCACCCATTCCAAAATCCTTAGCCCCATCCCCCTCCCCTTCTCCGAGTGGGTGTGTGTCCCCTGGTTATCTCTTCCATCCTGGCACATTCATTCTCTGCCAGCAAATTCTTCAACAGTCCTCCAGAGTCAAATCAAGCCCCTATGATAACTTCATATTTCAGAATGTCTTGGGTCTAAGGTATGTAAAATCAGCTTTGGAGTTTTTCCAAATGTGATTTTTCTTATTTTCTATCTTTCCCAGCTTCCTAAACTGGATCATCTTCATGCCTTCTTAGATTGACCTTATTTTTTATGAATTACTTTTAGTTTTTCCATTATCCTTGAACTAATTTTGGCAGTGAGTAGAGGAAATGAAATATATTCAACTCTTTGTGAACTGGAAGTAATTGGGGCCTCTGTACATTAGGAAGTCACCTTGTTTATCAAGGCATGTGACAAGTGACTGAGAAGTCTGTACAGTTCTATAGTTCTTCTGCCAGTTTTCTGGCCTTGCAGCATTTGGTGCTTTAAGTGTTCTTGGCAATACTTGGTGATCATGTGATCTGTTGTAGCCAGATCCACATGTCATACAATTTTCCTGAAAATATATCATGACTCAGCATATTGTAGACTTTTTTTTAGAGGTAGACTCTACTCAGAGACTGTAAAACATGAAACATATCTTCATTATTTAGAGAAACAGTTCACTGTTCCCTCTCTACCTTAGCGAAACTATTTTTATAGATTGTTTTATAGTTATTTTTGAGAAAATTTGAAACTCCCAAGCCAGTGCTTAAGTGCTTATCTCCTGGTTTGTTGAATTTTATTTTACATCCTTTGGAATGTATATCTGCTGATTAAGTAGAGAGATGCTTTTAATATTCTGTAATGGCTGTCCCAGTATTACTATTTTAAGCTCTGAGAGTATCTTATTCTAGCATAATTGGATAAATTGAAGAAATATATGCTCATTTTATCTGTACTTTTAAGAATATTTATCTCTGTGGCACCTCAGTTTTAAATTTTTTCATAGGCGATAGATAATATTTATTTTAGTTTGTACCTTTTTAATTTAGTTTAGTGTCTTTGGATCTCTCTCAGCTGCACTAAAAAACAGAAAGTATTTCTGGTGTAAGTTCTTTTAAAAATATTTTTTTACTCTCTCTGTGTCTCTGTCTTTCTCTGTGTTTTGTGTGTTTGTGTAAAACACACACACATCATGTGGGGTTCTAGTGTCTTCAGAGTCAGAAGGAGGAATGAGGCTTCTGAAATGGGAGTTAAGGATGCTTGCGAACTGCAATATGAATACAGGGTAACAAACCTGGGTCCTCTACAAGAACTGCGAATGCGCTCAGTTGCTGAGCCAGATCTCCAGCTCTGCTGTAGATTCCGTACGTGTTTTCATTAATGACATTATTGCCTGCTTTTTGGTTCTCTATGTCCCGATGACACTCAGAATGCTTCTTATGAGCTTCATTAAAGCCTTTTGTGCATCTGTAGATGCTCAGTGGGAGTCTAGGGAGAAGGTATCATCTTTATTTTGCTGCCCTAATAGATAAAAACAAATAGGTCCAAGGAGCTTCTTTAGAAGTTGGACAGCAGAACTCCGTGTCAGGGAATATGTTTCAAAGGGACTCAGGGGTTTAGGGTAAGGCTTACTTATGAAGCCTAACCTCTTGGATTCTACTGAGGGATAGTGTCAATGTCTGGGGCTGACTGATTAATACTATAAAGTCTATGAGAATATTCTGTCTTTTCTTCTCTAATACCCTGTTCATGATTTTTATCATGCTCTTTTTCCTCCGCCCCCCCCCCCCCCGCATGCCTATGTTACTGCTCATCTCCTCTTGGGTCCGATGACCACTTGCCCATCTCCACCTGTCACTCCCTTTTGCTACCCATGTGTTCTGTCCTCTCTGAGATAAAGAGAATTTAAAACTAGAGCTATGCTCTGCCTGGTTTTCTCTCTGGCCAAATGACTTGTGTGCACTCTATAGTGCAGCTTGAGTGTTATTTATCAAATACTCATATTGAATTACATACAATTCAAATTATGTACCCCCTTAGCTTTGTATGATATGCAGCAGCACACATCACAGGTGTATTAGAGAAGGAAAGACAGGAATATTCAAATTCTTCTCGTTCTTATCATTTTCATTTGTTTTTTTATTTTTTTTCTAATTTTATTTTTATTTTATGTGTATAGGTGTTTTGCATTCATGTATGTGTACCATGTATGTGTACACAGTGCCTATGGAGGTCAGAAAAGTGTATCAGATCACCTGGGACTGAAGTTTTGAACAGTTGTGAACTCTCATGTGGGCACTGAGAACTGAATCTGGGTCCTCTATAAGAGCAGCAAGTATTTATAACAACCAAGTGACTTCTCTAGCCCCTACTTTTTAAAATAAAAATTTAAAACATTTTATCATATAGTGTTGTAATGAGGGGACTATAGTAACAAAATAAATCCTCTCTCTCTCTCTCTCTCTCTCTCTCTCTCTCTCTCTCTCTCTCTCTCTCAAAATAAACCCCCAGGAACAACAATAACGAAACTTACCAAATTAAAATTATAAAAATATAAAAAATATCAATAACTCAAAAATACAAAAAAAAAAACCAGAAAAAAGTAAAGTTCTGTCTTAGTCAGTGTTCTTCCATCATGACCAAGCATGGACCTTATAAAGAAGATATTTCATTGATGCTTGTTTACTGTTTCAGATGTTTAGTCTATTATCATCATGGTGTGGGGTATGGTAACATACTAACAGATATGGTGATGGATAAGTAGCTGAGGGTTCTACATCCTGATCTGTATGCAGTATGAAGAAAGAGAGAGAGAGAGAGAGAGAGAGAGAGAGAGAGAGAGAGAGAGAGAGAGAGAGAGAGAGACTGGGCCTGGCTTAAGGTTTTGAAACTTCAAAGCCCATCATCAATAACAGATCCTTCAGCAAGGCCACACCTCCTAATCCTTCTCAAGTTGTATCACTTTCTGATGTATAAGCACTCAAATATATGAGCCTAGGGAGCCATTCTTAGTCAAACTACCACAAGGATGTTTTGTGTTGACCATCTACTCCTGGGTATGGGACCTGCTCTGCAGTATGATCTTATACGGACTGTGACAACATACACAAGACCATGCATATATTCAAACCAAAGAAAATCCCAGTGTTGAAAAAGGAAGTGGACACAAAGTCATATCTATAATGAAGAAGGCATTTTTCAAAAGATACTTGCTGGGAAAGAAAATATCAGTTTTCTCCAATGAGTGTCCCTGGGAATATCAACCACCCTGATTCTTTCTTTATAGCTTTAATTTCTTTGCTGATATTTTTCAATTTCATCTAATTAAAATTAGGTTATAGTTCTTTCATTGAATCATTTTTATGATGGCTGTTTCATACTGTTCTGTTATTGTTCTGGCTAGTTTCAACTCTCAGCTTGACACAACCTAGAATTACCAGGAACGAACGCCTCAATTGAGAAATTGTCTACGATAGGCCTATGGATATGTCTGTCGGGGGTTGTTTTGGTTGTTAATGGACATGGAAAGACCCAACACTATGGGTGCCACCATTCCTTCCCCTGGGACTAAACTATGTAAAAGTGAAGGAGGCTAGCAGGCAAGCAATCAGGGATCCACACATTTACCTTCTTTAGTTTATCAGATAGTTTCTGGGTTATTTCATGCCTGAATCTAGTAATAGGGGACTAGTGATGACATTTTTACCTGACTAGCCTGTCTTTTGAGGTTAGATCTCAATGAAGGAGATTTGCCCAGTGAGGTTGCGAGGATTTTTCACAAAGGAGAGGAGAACTTATTCATCAGGACCTAGAATACTTTCTGGGCTTGGCACATTTGATCAAATCTCCCACAAGGGGGCGAGGCGGCTCTTTCTTTTATGAAGTAGCTTTCTTGAGGGATGGGGTGTGTCCTGTCTTCTGTTGCTGGGTAGATGGTGATGTACAGGTACCTCCCTGACACGTGTATTTCTAAATGGATGATATGATACTTCATGATATCCCTTCAAAATTATGAAGGGATAAGCTATGACAGAGATTTGATCTGTTTTTATTTTTTGACAATTCGAAGTCTGAACCAAGAGCAGCAAGTCTGTGTATGTGTAAACCACCAATAACTGTTTGAGTGGTGTGAAGCATCTATAATCTGTGATCTAGACTGAGCATGACTGACAAGGACTTGTGGAACCTACCTTCAGAGAAAGAGAAAAGAATAAAAAGAACATTTCCAGAGAAAATTAGAGACTAGTCTCAAAGAAGACAATATGGTAGCTTGCTAATTCTTCATAAAACCCAGCTGGATCCTTATGACTTAAAACACACACACACACACACACACACACACACACACACACACACACACACACACACACACATCCTTATCTATGTTTGTAAGCGTTCAAATCTAGTTTTGTTTCTAGACACTGAATTGTCCTAATACTGTGTGTTTAAGAAAATGACTATCTGAAGGCTTTTTATTACGTGTTGAATAAAATTTGATGAGATATTCTACGCATCTTAAGCTTCATTTACCATTGTTCCTATGGGAAAATTTGTTTTTGAATCATAAAAATTAGTATTTACTATAAAATCCAAGCTCTAAATGGGGGAATTTTTGCATGTTAGCTTTTTCTTTCTTTCTTTCCCCTTTTAAAAACAGTCAAACATGCTTATCTCCCTATTAATTTGTGTGTCAGAGAGGGTGAGAGGATGACAGGAGTCACTGTGTGGTCCCACCTGAATTTTTTTTGGTTCACTATTGAATTTCTACCTTGGTCATCAATGTACCCATCAAACATAGTGACTCTTTCAGTAAGAGCTTTTGGAGGTAGAATTTAATATGAGTTACAAATCTGCAAGGCAAATGTGGAGAATGGTAGGGCAATGCTGAAGTGGGTCTTTTCAGCATTTGCCTGTCATCAAAGAAGAAAGTTACTGGCTCAGATGTCTTGTTTGATACCAAGGTTTTGAGAGGCAAACATCAAAGCAAAAGATTAAAACTATACCCTTTAAACTACATTGGTTCTATTAGTCAATAACCTCTGAACTCACAACTATAATTTCATGTAGTTGAGTTTTATTGGGTGTGTACATTTGAATCTATAAAAGTCTTTGAAGTACAAGGAAAGACTTTTTTAAGGCAGAAGAGAGCAAAGTGGACAAACACGTCCCTTTAATGGCTGAGAAGATATCCAAGTAACATCAATTAAAACTAAAAGCTTTGAAATCAAGAAAAAATAATTTAGAGAAGTCCATTGTTGCTTTTTAATTACAGAGTAAGAATGAAGCTAATTCTCTGCCTTCCCTGCTCCCATTTCTAAAGAGCTTCCCCACCCCAACATCCCTCAATAATCTATTATTCAGTATGAGATTTTAAGATCAGTTTTATTCATCCCCAAAACCAAGGAAACAATTGTGAGATATTTCCCATTATTCAGCGTGGAGGGCCTTTATCACTTAACGTTCTTACCTGAAGTTTCTCTTTTTGACCTTTGACTTCTTGGCTTTTAGTCATACCACCCAGGGCCACATAAGTCAGTGCCTGTGAGCCTATGTTATATTGCTCAGAGGCTTGCCAGTGTTAGCTCTCTACCTAAGACATTTGGTCCACATGCAGTAAGAGGTTGACTCATGATACCACGCGTGTTGATTACCACAGGCAGCAAAATAAATAATTGACTACACAAGAAGCCATTCAGAGAATGAAGTTTTGACAGACTATTTGATCCTATTATTTATTTCATTAAAAAAATCAATATAATTTTACTATACTTCATGGTGATGAAGTATTAAAAGTGACACTGTCCTCCCACGTTCATGTCTCTGGAGATGAAGGTGAGCACCTTTTCAGGGGAGGGCTTGTATAGGTACATCATTCGTGTATTAGTCAGTTGACTTTTCTTTATAGAGAAAAAACTTTCTGTTGAAAGTCTTTTGTCTTTTTCTAAATCATTGCCATTTTCAGAGCATAGATCATTTATTCACTTAATGATGATGCTCACAGAGAGAGATAAACCAGGTTTGCTTGTGCTGCTTTGTCATTTGTAGGGGAAACTGAAAATTATAAGTTTGGATGCCTACCTTTTTTTCATTATCCCATAACCGCAGGATGAGCCCCATTTCATGTGTCCTCCTAATCCCTTCTCTGATTTGTGCTTTGGAAATGTTTCTGAAAGAGTTTGCTCTGAAGGTGAGTGTTGAGGCCTGGACCCTGCTTGGCAGCATACGTATACTCCCTCTACCTCAGACTTCTCATTGCCATGTCATTAAGACAGTATCAGGCATTGTTCTTTCCTGACAGGCCTAGGAGATGTATGATGGTTTTCAGTTACGGGATTTTTTTTTTCCTTGTAAAGCAAATATATTTGAATGACTGAATCCCTCATATTCTTTGATTTCACTTGCCTTTAATATTCGAAGGATTAAATTATAGACAGAGTAGCATTCAACATTGGCTTTCAAATTCATACCTTCAGATAATGACGTTATCTTTCACTTATTTTCTTTTGTGTTACGTTTTATGTCCTGTGGTTGACTGGTCTCCCTTTTCCAACAACAGGTAGCCATCTACAGGTTTCCGTTTATGCAACCTCTACTTTAAAATTTACACAGTACATTTGTACACTTTTTATCATGAAGATTATTTTTTATAGATTTGAATAGAAAATTTGCTTATATAGTATTAATTGTAAATCGTGGTCCTATCTAGTACTATTCTTGAAAATAGATTATTTTATTATTACTTATATGTGTATGTATGAGTCCATGTGTGAGTATCTCATGTGAGGTATCTCAGATGCCTTGGGAGGACGGCAGAGTCTGATTCTCTGGAGTTAGTGTTATGGGCAGTTGTGATGATCTGAAGTGGGTGCTGGGAACTGAATGCAGATCCTCTCTAAGAATATTACACTCTTAACTGCTAACCTGTCTCCCTAGCCCACCCACCCAAATAACTTTTCTATTTCTATCTTTAAAGTAAAGATAGAGATTTTGTCCGTCTATAGTTAATTAATCACACTGTTGGTTATATATGCTAAGGATTTGAAATTGGTAGATTGAAGAGACAACTATAGTTACAGGAATGCTTTTTACATCACTATTTATAGCATCTAAGGTAAGGGCTCAACCCAGGTGTCTAATAATAGATAAGGGAGAGGTGGTATCTATTTACAATGGGATATCATTTGGGCATAAAAGGATGAAAGCATGCAGGAAAATAGGTAAAAGAAAGGACACCATGTAAAGTGAACTAAGCCTGGCACAGGAGCATAGCTACTTCATGACCTCACTTATATATGGAAAATAAAAAGTGAATTTCAAAAATGTAGAGAATAAAACAGTCAGAGAAGCAGAAAACAGTGTGGGAAGAAGGGAGGGATAGGGAAATGATGTTAATGGGTAGGGTGATGTAGCTTGTAATTAGATAGGTAGAGGTTTTTGCACATTTATTTAGATGTTGTTGTTGATGGTGGTGGTGGTAGTAGTGGTGATGGTGGTGGTGGTGGTGGTGGTGGTGGTGGTGGTGGTGGTGGTATGAGTGTGTGTGTGTGTGTGTGCGCGCGCGCACGTGCGTGTGTACCATGGCATGTGTGCAGAGTCACAGGGCATCGGTTCTCTTCTTCCAGCATGTGTGTTCCAGGAGCCAGACTTAGGTCATCAGGTTTGGGGCAAACTTTCCCCTATATTTAGGGGATCATGGAGTTTTGTTTCCACTAGCTGATGAGCTTTCTGACTATATTGATGTCCACATAGTACTGTTGATTCAGCCACATCTTCTGTCTTTCTTTCCAGGTCTTCCACATTCTTGTGGTTTAGTGGTTCCATTTACTTTTAGCAGAATGGGTCTGACGTTATTCAGATGGGTTTGGTGCTGTTAGGTTTTGTTGTTGTTTCTCTTGTAGCTTTTTAAATTGGTCCTTTAGTTTACAGTCCTTAGATTTTTAAATATAACATGTTGAACAGAGATTATCTGATCATGTCTACTTAGAGGATCTGTATATATCTTGCTTAATTCTGTTCAGCTATAATTTTATTAAATAGGATTTTTTGTACCTTTAAACTTAATTTCAGTTCTTCTTACCTCATGTGTTTTTAGGTTTGGTCTTTTGGCCATGTCTTAGACTTCTTAAAAGTTATAGTCAGTTTGCTTTTTGTTTGTTTGTTTTGTTGACGCATGAATGTGGGCATTCTTTGATTTGATTTTCAACCCCAGTTATTGTGTTTTACTTGATTTGCTGAGATTTTTATTTCTAGCATCTTTGTGAAACTTAATCTCCTTGGTGAATTTCTCTAACGCATGACTGAATGTCTCACCCATGTTGTTGTCTTCTTTGAGTACTGAATTGACTTCTTAATTTCATTCATCTGTATATTCTTATCGACTTTGAGATCCCTGATTATCTCTGTAAGTGGGCTCTTGAGTTCTTTGTTGGGTTTCACCTATTTCAGTATCAATGGATCTAGTTACTTAGGAGACACGCTGTTGCAGGACTCATATTGTTTTTTATCTTATTTCTTATGTTTCCTTGATGTGATTTGCACATCTGTTAACAAAACCCTCTAATACCAGCAACTCCCTACCAAGCCCGATTTAATGTAATTATTTTATCACCAGTAACCATTGAATAGTTTTAGGGTTTGAATATGAAACATGCCCCACTGACCCATGTATCTGAACACTTAGCCCCCAGATAGCCACTATTTTAGGAAACAACAACAGCAATAAAGGGGGCATGAAGCATATGTTATGCAAGTGGACCACTGGAAGTTGGCTCCCGACGGTTATACCATGGTCCCCGTTCTGCCCCTGACTACTCTCGTCCTTTAGAGATACCAAGATGTGAAGAAGCTTTGTGACAAGTGCTCCTCTCAGAGGACAGAGCTTCCTCAGCTACCACCCTTTCCTTGCCATGATGGATTTTGCCCTATGACACATGAGTTAAAATAAACCCTTCCTCTCTTAGGTTGCTTCATGTCAGGTAGTGTATCATATTAAGAAAAAAATTATCCAGGAAATTGATACTCAGATGTAATATGTAACAAATTGACTGTGTGATTCATAGACTCTTGGAACTGGTTTGTGGAGGGACAAGTTAAGATGCCAGCTAGAGAAGACGCAGATCATTTTAAGCAGGTGCCATTTTAGAGCGAGTACAGAAGCCAAGACTGTTGAGAAAAATGTGGACAGCAGAGTCTGTGCTATTGAGGTTGAAGAAAGAAACAAAGACTTTATTGGGCATTGGCCTGGAAATCATGCCTGTATCATTCTGGTAAAGAATACAGCTATATTCTGTATTCCATGGTATATTCATATACAGCAAAAATATATGTGAGGCTGAGTTTGAAACTAATAGAATATTTTTTTGATGGGGGAAATTGCAACATAGCATGACTCTTAGACTGTAGCATGCTTGTTGTTGGCTACTTTTAGGGACTTATATAGTGATAATTTGGAACGAAAAACAGAGCAGAAAAAAGCAAAGGCTGTGCGATATGGTAAGTGAAGTAGCAAGAGTACAGCCATATCAAGTTATGGGAAAGCAAATGCTGATAGAAGAAATTATTTCCATTAAAACTGAGAAAATCATCACCATTAAAAGAATGGCAAGCAAATTTTCACTGGGATAATAAGGAAGATGCCTTCGTCAAGTGCTCCAATCTATAAATATTCATTCAAATAGGGCATATATATATATATATATATATATTCCTGAGCTATGAGTGCTACTACAGGGGTGCCATGCTCAAACTGTATTTAGGAAAACATCTCAGGTTTACCCATGTAGGCACATTGTTGCTGTAGCAACTTGGATGCCATTGTAGCTGTGGCCTGATTGTGCCTGGCTACATATCAACCTGGCATCGGAATTTCATGTCACGAATGTAGTGATGATTTTGCAGGCTTATAGAATGCAAGAGTTTTCGGATCACTGAGTCATGAACCAAGGTTGTCTATAAAAGATAATGATGCCAAGCAGTGTGCAGACATGTCATATCTCTTGAGAGAGGTCCTGGGAGGTCAGCGTGTGAAATGAGAGAAGGTGAAGTCCAAGTTGCCCTTGGAGATCCATGGTGTTGAGATGTCAAGAATCCTGGATGTCTGCCAAAGAAAGCTGCAGGCAATGAATGGCGCCAAGGGAGAGCCCGTATGTGCTGCAGGCACAATGCTGAGTGGCTAGGCTCCCAAAGCTTATTTGAACTTAAACTTAAGTTGCACTGAGTACATTTTACATCATTAGATGGCCATGAATCCAGGGAAAACAGGAGGGGGATGTTAGGAAATATATGTAACATGGTCCCAGTGACTCATGTGTTGAATAATTGATCCCAAATTGGTAGCACTATTTAGGAACATTTCAGAACCTTTGCAGGGGAGCACGGTTGAGTTGAACTACTGGGGGTAGTCTTCAGGGTTATAGCCTGGCCTCTCTCCTTGTCTGAGCTTTCTCTATCTCTAACACACCAAGAAATGAGCAATATGTGTACCAAGCATACACTGCCATAGATGGAGCTGTCTTAGCCACCGTACTATCCTCACTATGATTGACCGTGTTAGTAGAATCATCAAAATTAGCTAATCCTGTCATCTTATGACAATGGCGTTGCTGGCTTATGGAGGATGGTATTACCTTCCTGGTTGTTCATGTCCCCAAACCCTCTGGGATCTAGGCATCTGAAGTTATGATATTTGTGGTAGTTCTTGGTGTAAATATCTGGTCTTGCATTTGATGGATGGAGTTTGTTTTTTGTTTTCTCTTGATCCAATCTGCCAGGTTGTGGCAGAGAAGAATGATGCTTGTTGGGATCACTCTGTGTTTTAGGATTCAGATTCAGATGCCTGCCAGATCTGAAGTTCTGCTTGGAGTTCTGTGTTTGGACTCTCAGCAGTCCTAGATTGGGACAGTGGGTACAGTAGGTGATACCTGGCCGGCCAGGAAGAGGACTGACTCTGGAGTTTCTTAAGCAGAACTTTAGGTCTTGTTCCAGGAAGTGGGGAAGAAGCAGAGATGATGGTACACTGGCTCTGGCCATGGATGACAGTGAGTCCACAGGGAATAGAGGTGTGCTGGCAGGAGGAACTGAGGTGGGTAGTCAGAGGCAGATTGAACAGGACTCTGGAGAGTTCAGGGTAGAGGAGAGGAAGGAGGGCACGAGTAGCCTATCAGGTTTCATCCAAGTATGGGTTCACTGGTAGAGAGCAATTCTGCAGGGCTATGGGCACTCAAGTTACATGGAGGGATGGCTGAAGGGGGAAGTGTGGAGTAACCAGGGGGTTTCTGTATTTGCACCACAGGGACCCATTGTATTTTATTGTTACATTAAGAAACACTAATGCAAAGCAAGTGGTAGGTTCATAAAGCTTTGCTTTCATTTCATTTACTTAAAAAGCTTAAATAAACTTTTAATTAAAATATAACTATAGCACTTTCTCTGTTTAAACTTCTGCCTCTTGTTTTTAGAAGTTTACTTCTCATAGAAAATTTTCTATAAAATGTAGAATGCTTATGATTCAAAAGTTTTCTTGAATTTGTTTTCTCTCTGGCAAGAACTATCTTATAAACCTAGGTGTCACAAAGTGGTTTCAGCTTGTGTACTTACAGCTCAATATCTCCAAAGGATTGTAATTACCAGTCACTTTGAATGGAATAAAAGCCATGTGTGTGGGGTGACCCTCGAGGACAAGGTTGTGATATTCCTGTACCCGATTTGTGCACCTATGGTTTAAGGGGATTGTTGGTCAAGTTGGGTGTTCTAATGTGGTTTCTTTTATTATTTAAGTCCATGTTTAAATAGACATCTCGAATGGATATTTGGCTACTGATATCCTGTGGCTAGAAGTAACCATTTCTGAATTTTACCCTTTAGAACTGATTGGAGCTTCCAAGTCCTCAGATTTGGTTTGTTCACGTGCTTAGTACAGGTTTATCAGTCATACAGTGTTGTTTGTCTATAATCACTAAATGTCAGCAATAAAGAATTAATATGCTTACTTGATTTCCTAATATCTCTCTCTCTCTCTCTCTCTCTCTCTCTCTCTCTCACACACACACACACACACACACACACACACACACACACACATTGATAATGGATTGGAATGTAGCTCTGTCAGTAACTTACTTGATGCACAAGACTGAGGACCTTAGTTCAGATCCCCAGCACGCATGTAAAACCTGGCCATGGGGACACATGTCTGTAATTCTTGGATTAAGAGGATAGAGACAGTAGGATTCCTGGAGCTTATTCTCCCTAGCTGCATTTGTGATCTCAAAGCTCAATAAGAGATCCTGTTTCAAAAAATAATGTGGAGAGTGATAGAGGAAGACACCTAATGTTGACCTCTGGGCTCCATATACATACATACATACATACATACATACATACATACATACATACATACATACATGTACTTGTATATACATGAACAGATATCATACAGAGAAAAGAAACTGCCATTAATATTTTTCCTTTTTCATTCTTTCGTTTAATTTTTAATTTACCCTTGTGCACATTAACTGGTTAATTCAAAAGGGAATGTTTGATTTCACTATTTCCTTTCATAGCATGAAACCGACTCATCCAATTTATCTAATTTTCTCCTTCATTATAAACTAAAACAAGAAGTTCAATTTGGAAAAGGGAAGAACTCATCACACCTCTTCCCAGGTGTTCACATTCATTAGAAGGAATTGCTTCTTGCAGAGACAAAACCACACAATTTAGGATGATTTTGTGCAATCCTTGGAGATAGTGTGGCCATCCCTTGCCAGCAAGTCTATTTCAGATTGTACCTATTGGTTAGCTTGAAAATGGAATAGCGATTTTCCTAAAAATCTTTCTATCTATCTATCTATCTATCTATCTATCTATCTATCTATCTATCTATCTATCTATCTATCTATCTATCTAAGGAAAGGGGCAGTGCCACTTTAAGAAATCCAGTCATAGAGCCTTGTAGTGTTTGAAGTAAATGATGTCAATTGTGAGTGGGGTGTTTCCATGTGCAGGGGGGTTATCAGCGTCCCAAAGTGCCTGTTAGAAAACAGGTTGTGTGAAGAGTGAAAGAGTGTGGTTGAATGTGTGGGAACTGGGGATGCCATGTCTTTACTGAAAGTTAGAAAAGGATATCACTCCTGCAGATCAGATGGGCCTGGTGACCGGGAACCAGGTGCTAGCAAGTGTCTGGAAGTGAGGCATTGCAGAGGGATGGACAGGCAAGGGAGTTGGAGTTGGTTGTCTCCTCAAGGAATGAAATGATTTCGCAAGGCTTCCCGAAGAACGTCCACCACTCCGTGTGAGAGAAACATTTGTATGTCTGTGAGAGTATTAATGGTTGATGAGGCAAAGCAGCTACATCAGTAACACCAGAGATGGTCTTTTCTTCTCCAAGGTTCTAAACCAAACAGGAGAGAAGGTGAAACCCCCAGAGGAGATGAAGATGAAGAGATGATTCCAGGAGGAGCTAAGTCTTAGACTCCATTTCCTTTTATTGGACTCACTAATATGATACCTGAACCCAACTGTAATGCTGTAAGTTGTGCATGAAATGTCATTAAAAGGCTGGCAAGGGATATTTGATATAATTCACTTAGTAGCCAAGATCTGAGAGAAACAAAATCACTTCCTCTGTGGTGTATACACTGTAGAGTCTGGTCAACACCACAGGGCTGGCATTCCCTGTCCCTGTCCGCTGTTTTTATCTTTTACCATGGTCTGCATTTGGAGGCTAGGGTAGATGATTAGACTTTCTGTGCCCACTGTTAGGAAGGCCCTACATGCAAAGATGTATCTTCCCTCAGGAAGTAGATTAAATGTCCCTCCTCAGAGCCATTTCCTTCTTTCACCGACACTTCTCCCCTTACATGGTCACTATCCCATTTCTATGCTCATTCTATTAACCACTTTCACTAATTATTTTAGTGCATATTCATTCTTCATTGACATTCAAGAACTCTCCCTGTATCTAAGGACCACTCAAGAAACACATACTAATGAATAAGCAAAAAAAACCTCAATCATTCAAGAGAGCAATGAGATTACTGGTAAACAGTCAGGAGAAACATTGCCATCTTACTCTCTTTCAGTTATAAGCTGGTAGCTAGGACAAAATTAATTAGGGTTTTACCTCCCTGGAGCAACATGCCCTTTGATCAACTCTGTTTTCCTTGTGATGAAATAACTTCTTTTAGACAGAAAAATGCAATGATAATTTGTATTTACTATGTATCAGGTGTTTTAGATATTGTTCCATATATACATACATATATATATACTTGCATATATATGTATATATATACCTCTTTGAAGCCTATGCTTTTTCTTTTTCTTTCTTTCTTTTTTGACTTGGAATAAAAAATTAGAGCATCTGGCTAGAATTTGTTACGATATATTGCATCTGTCTGTTTGATCTCTGGGCCCATATTTTCTCCCTTGCTCTGGAATTACTTTTCATCTGAAAGCCTGGGTGCTGTTTATGACGTCATGTATGGCATTATGGCAGTAGAATTTTAAAGGGCTTCTAACTCAGACTAAATTTGCTTATAGAATCAAGGGATCAGGGTAAAATGTCTTGGATTTGTTTAATCTGTATTGTTTGGACAGCCCCAGTTGTAAAACCCATAAATGGTGGAGCCCTTTACTGGCTGTCTGAGATAAAAGTTATCTGTGCAATAATTTGCTGGGAAATGTTCCCAGGAGAGGTTGCTAATGGAAGCAGGACAGAAGCCAGGCAAGGGGGCTAGCCTTAGATAGTCTCTGGGAAAGTATTGCCAGTTCTTCAACCATTGCTATGTGGGAGCCGTACCCCAGAGTTGTCTTAATCAGAGGCGATGACAAGGGCTTCTTCACTCCCCCTCCAGATAAAGGCTAGGAAAGCTACAGAAGGTAAATGCAAACTTACGATTGCCCCTGACCCTTGCTTGGCTCCCGAGTCCTGAGTCATGTCAGGATCCCAGCAAATTCTTTGACAGAAATCCACCTACAGGCCTTTCACGCACACCAGCACCAGAGGCAGGAAGTATAGGGACTGTAGATGTCTCAGTAAGTATGGGTGACAGTCTGCCTAGTTTCCACTCTACTGACTCAAACTGTCTCATTGTAAAGGAAAATTAGATATATTTCTCTGGCAGGAGCAAAGCCTGAATGCTTGTTTCTGGTCATGAATTGTTTATTTAATTTCTACTCCAGACGTAATTCTTCTCAGCTGGGTAATTTGGGTAATGAAGATGCAGGTGACAAGGTGACTGCCGAATTGTCTTTCTGTATGAACAGCATGTGGTTCTAGCTGAGGCCTTGGGTTAAAGGAGTGAAGGGTCTGGGAGAGGAATTGTTACTAATTTACAGATGCTGGCTGCACTCTGACCTCACTTTTATCTTCCCCTTCTTTCTGGACCTCAGGACAGTATTGCCAGGGGTCAAATATTGGTAAGGCAATCCACAGATATCTCCTTCTGTCCGCTTCTCTGCACAGAGACCGTTTATAGTCCTTTCATCCTTCCCAGAGAGACATCAATTCTATTCTGCAGTCTTCTGATCCTCCCTACCCATTCCTCCCTTTGACACAGTGACAGAGTATTTTCCTATTTTGTTCTTTGGCTTTGCCCCGTCTCACCTCTGCTTCTTCCCATTATCACTGTGCTCATTTTCAGAGAAAGAGCTTAAATAGGCGACATGCACAGTGCAACAATTGAATTTTGTTTCTTTCTATTCCTTCCCAGGTCTAATGCTTTCCTTTTTTTTTTCAGTGTAAACTGCTCTCTAATAACCCCGGCCCATTCTATTTCCATTTTTATTGCAGCTCAAATTGGCTTAACAGACAGTGGGATAAATTTAAGTAACTTTAAGTACAGTGGAATCCAATTCATAGTTATTTCCCAGAGTTGAGTTCAATTTATAGTTATTTTTCAGAAATGATTCCTTATCTCCAAAAAGGTAAGCATAACATTTGAGATAATTTTCACATACATCTCACCAATTGGTAGTTAAGCAGTATTCGAGGGAGTTGTGGGGTTCTTGATTTTATGTGTCAACTTGTAGCTGAGTCTTGGGCTCTCGTTATTTAGTCAAGCATTCTTGATGTTTCTGTGAAAGCAGATTTTACATTTATTGATTTTATCATGGTGTGTGTGTGTGTGTGTGTGTGTGAGTGTGTGTGTGTGTGTGTGTGTAATGACATTTGTATATAGGTTATCAGGCTTGGCAGTAAGTGTTTTCCGCATCTGTTACCCATAGAAGCTCTTGTTGTGGTGTGTGTGTGTGTGTGTGTGTGTGTGTGTGTGTGTGGTCAATGTTTAAATTTGTAGACTTTGAACAAATCAGATTTCCCTCCTATAATGTGGTTGGGCATTATCCAATCAGGTAAAGGTCACAGAAATGGGAAAGACTTCCCTTTGCCAGGGATTTACCTTTGGACAATGACTCTTCACTGGGAAGATGACTTTGGTTCTTTACTGGGGTCCAGATTGTCAACCTACCCTATTGGATTTGGATTTGTTGAGCCTGTACAACAGCATGAAACATATTCATACACATACACACACACACACACACACACACACACACACACACACACACACACACACACACACACACCCCTGGGTGGTTTGTTCTTTGGTGAATTTGGGCAATGCACCTAGCAATGTCATCTTGCAGTGGCTTCCTTTCCGTGTGGAGACATCTTGCTACTCCCAGTAGATACCTGAAACCACAGATAGAACTTAGCTTCATTTGTGTTACGTTTCCTTAACATGGTGTTTCTTACATGGTTTAAAATGGTGCTATGCAGTGTCAGAGTTAACCTGCCCTTTGGTGTTTTCGAACACAGTCTTCATGCTCTACGGCAATAACCAAGTAAAACAAGGTGACTTATGCATAAATGCTACAACATTGTAACTGTTAATCTGATGCAGGGGTTCTCAACCTTCCTGATGTTGTGTGATCCTTTTATACAGTTCTTCATGTTGCAGTGATCCCCAACCATAAATTATTGTATTGCCACTTCCTAATTGTAATGTTGCTTGTGTTATGAGTTGTAATGTAAATGTTATTGTAGGTAAGTGGTTTGTCAAAGGGGTTGTGACCCTCAGAATGAAAGCTGCTGATCTAAAAACTGAAGTAGCTACTAAGACACTAATAGAAAAGCAGCAAGTCAAGTACTTATATGTTGGATAAGGGATAACTTATATTTTAGAGGGATAATATTTAGTCAAAAATATTAATATGCTATACCTGGAGATTTTTGCCAATTCCAAGTTGCTAAATTAAATTTAATCAGTGACAAGGTAGAGTCATAAAATGTATGAGACCTGTCTTGTTGTTGTTTAATTTGTGCTTCTGATTTTTTTGGTTTTTGTTGCTTTTGAGCCCTGTTTGCTTGGTTGTTTCTTATAGTTTATCCTTTACCTGCTATTGAGACTTCTTTACTCAGTAAACAAAAAAATTCCTCTCTTGTTCTTTTGCTTGATAGATGTTTTCATTTTAGTGCTTGCTACCCTATCATGTTCTATACCTTCTTTCTTGTCTCATGTTCTGCCTACAATATATAGAAGTACATTTTTATCAGGAATCATATTAAAGAATAAATATTGGTTTAGAGATTGTTGCCTTTCCTTGAGGAATGCAACCCGGATATATGGACATGAAAGACAAATCTCTTCTGTTTTCTTCCCAATAAAGGGTAGCTGTAAGCATTTAGTTTTTATATTATGGACGGAGTTTTGCTCTCAGTTTTTGCTGTCAAGAAAATAAAAACTTGGGCCAGGTAGTGGTGGTGCATTTTTAAACCCAACACTTGGGAGTCAGAGGCAGGCAGATCTCTTTGAGTTTGAGGTCAACCTAGACTATAGAGAGAATAACAGGACAACCAAGGCTACACAGAGAAATCCCATCTCAAAAAACCCAAAATAAAACAAAACCAAAACCAACCAACCAACCAAACAAACAAACAAATGAAACCAAACAAAACAAAAAGTAGGGAGGGGAAGCAGAGGCTTCCTTTACACAGAAGCAGGTGTTTCAAGTGGATTTCCAAATTTCAAATTTGTGAACCTTTTGGTATTGTTTAAATGATCTACTCTCCACAAAACATCCCCACAAAACATTTATTTGTCCTTATTTCTTACATTTTTCTGCCTATCTTGGGTTCTTGGGTTCAGGTGGGAGATTCCTATTCAAAATCTATTGTGTCACTGGATGGCTCAAGTTGCCTGATACCCAGGATTAGTCACTCATATATGTTGAGCCTTATTTGGCCTGGACTGGAGCTTGTTGGAGCTCGTTGGAGTTTGTTAAACATCTGTCTTTCTCTCCATGGTCATCTTGAGCTTTCTTATCTCAGAAAACTGAGACTCGGAACAGCTGGCTTTCCTGTGTCTCAGTTTGGACATACTTTGTACTGAGTATATTCTTCCTGTTGGTTAAACAATGAGAAGTAGTAAAAGGCAAAAGATCAAAAGATTTGAAGAGCACAAAAGCCAGAATCGTCTAGCTGTTTTAGCCACTTGTTCCCACATTTACTGCCACACTTCTGCTATTGTATTTTTAGTTCCCAGGAGCTCATTCTGTTAATTCATTCCATAAATATGCACCGATCATCTACTATCTGCAGGTACTATTAATGATCAAGTTGAGGGGAAAAGCTTATTAATTATAGTGGAGAGAAAGGAAAGAAATTAATAAAAAAAGATAAATAAAACAATTTTATAGCATGGCTGAGAACTATTGGTTCTATGTGCAACAAAGTAGAGCAAATTAAAGAGAACAGTGCAGGGGAACAGACCACAATACCAGGCAGGATGAATTGAGCTGTGAATCTGGAAGATAGGATCTTGAAGTGGAAACTTAGTGGTTCTTTGGAAAGTTGGTTGTGTTGAATGGTATTTTGCTGGGGTGAACACATGAAAGAACATTTCACTGAAGCAGACAGAGGTGAAAGGATACACGATGAGGGGTTCTTCACGAATGACATGTGTGTACTGGTTCCCCATACATTGTATAGTTGAGCTCCTTTTGGCAGGACTCCATAGAGAGAAATGTACCAAAAAACTTCAGGTTGTGTGCCTCGGCTTCTTGCTGCTTCCACAAGCTCTAGCTATTGGCAGAGTGATGTCAGCTAAGACAGACTCAGGTGCTGAGTCACGACGTGTGGTGAGGTAAGACTCATGGAGGGCATGTGATGTTTGGAGGGAGTAGAAATAGAACGGACAGTGACAGAGGCTGAATTGGAACTAGCTGTGCAACGCTTGTTGGTCTCCAATCTGCTGATCTTCACTTCACCGTGAAGAGGCACAGCTGAGAACTCCTGGGGAACCTCCTGGTTCCTCCTGCTGACTTATGCCAATTTGGCTGAGGTCTGGTTGTTCCTGCTAGGTTGTGCCACTACTGTTGCTAACCCAACACTACTGAACTGGGCTGACTGCTGGTGCATCTGTGAAGTGTTTGTGAGTGGATTGAGCAGTCACTGCTGACCTGTGAACTGAACTGCTGATTTCCTGACAGTGCAGACGGGATTTGCTCCAAAGGTCCATTTCTAAACAGGGTCAATCCCTTCATATTCTTTCTCTTCTACTACCTCTGGTGGGTGGCGGCTAGAAGGGAGGGTAAAGTGCTTAAAAACCATCATTAAAAGTAAACATTAAAGAATTAAAGATACAAGATCTGAATAAAGATTTGTGCTCTTTCCCCCTTTTAAAGAAACGAATCAAACAGAAAACAAAACAGAACAACAACAACAACAACAACAAAAGTCAAAGGAAAACAAAGCAAAACACAGGAGATGTAGGAAGGGACCACACCATGATATGAGCAGTGTAACACATGGTCCACGAGGGGCTATATTTGCAGGTTATCTTCTAAGAACATGACCTTCTCATATTTTAGCAGCGTGGGCTTAGAATGAGTGAATATCAGAACAAAACTAGAGATTCAGAAAAAAATAAGTTGCAAGTTAGTAGGGTAATTGTATTTAGTCTTGAGTCTTACTTGCCTAGGATTTTCTGCAGGCCCTGAAATCATTTTTTGTTGTTGCAGGGTAGAAGATCCTTCAGGAAATTTAGTGGTTTATATCCAAGATTCCAGGAATTGCAGCGCTGGAGTGATCCCAGAAGTTGTTTGTGCTGTCTCCATACCTCAAAGAAGAAGAAACTAAAATCTGAAGCAATTAGTCAAGTTCAAAGGAATCAGGGTTAGTACTTAGGTTTCTTCGGTCTTCTTTCCTTTACTTGGATGATGTGAACTTTGTGGGCAAAGGTACATTAATTGTTGGATGATGCTTGAACTCATACAAATATAGTAAATAAAGTGGTGTCCATGGTACTTGGACATAAATTTAATTTATGACCTGGTAAGGTAAATAGGCCATGATCCTAATCATATTTGTCAAACTATCTCCCTTAGATATACTGCATGCATTTCTTCATTTTACTTGGTGATCTATCCATAAAACCAAATATACTTTCATTGTGTCATTAATTGGGGAAGACTTAAGTGGATCTTGTTTCATAGTGTTGAGTCTGGAAGTTTTTTGACAATGGCTTTCAGGTTTCAGCTGATGCTAAGTGATAAGTCTGATGTTAGAACAGCCAGGAGAAAACAGGGATGAGAAATAACTAGAATACACTAGTCATGATATTCCTAAGAAATATGTTCAAGTATTTAGAATATAGATCTATTCATTTCTTCTAGAACTAAGAGTTATGGTTTGGATGGAAGGGAAAATGAGTGAATACTTTATTAGTTTCCTTGACTCTTGTGGAGTTCAAGTAATGTTCAGTGATGAATCCCAGATTCAAAGCTTGAACTGGGGCTGAGTCCACAGTGTTCAATTACTTATCAGAAATCTTGTTGTTTTGGCAACAGACAAACCCATATGATTAGCAGAAGCAGCTGTAGACCAGATGGAACCGGTAAATCTGGCTGAGCTCTAGTTTCAAGAAACTTCTGTGCTGACGAGGGAAGCATATGCTTAGCTGCACTCTGGTCTCCATCTAAGCAAGACCAATTCTGCCATTCTTTAACTGATCTAGATTCTCTCCATCACCCATTCAAACTTCATATGGGCTCGGCTTCCCAATTTAAGTTTTCATGCAACTTTCTTTGCCTACTCTAGCCTACGCTGGCCACATAGCCCTCAGCCCTTATCTATTCTTTCCGAGTTAATATTTGATCGGTATCAGTGACTACACATCCCAATTACCTGGAGTTATCTAAAAAAAAATCCTTATATCCAACTGGGGCCCAGAACAATTAAATTCAAATGTAAGATCCACTCATCTGCATAATTTTAAACTTCCCTAGTGGTTTTAGTCTATAGTTGACTTAACCAAACTTGCTCTATATATACTGTCTCGTTTATATGTCCTATGGTCCTTAGCTTGTTCAGGATGGTGACCTACAAACATGGATGGTTAACTCATGCCTGGGGAAGCCAAACTGCCTGTCAATTGAGTGCGTTGTCATCCCACCTCTTTAACAGTTGGAACAAGCAATGATGAAGATAGTAACTTTTGGATTAAAATGAGTTAAGGTCCTGGCTCCACTACTCAGTTGTATGACCTAAAGCAAATTCGATGGTTAATCTTAGTTGCCAATGTAATGAGATTTAGAATTATCTGAGAAGAGGGGTCCTTGGGAATGTCTAGGAGGAATTATCTTGATCAGCTTAACTGAGCTTGGAAGACCCACCCACTGTGGTGGTGCTGAGCTCCTCTGCGCCAGGTGGGATCCTAGAGTATAGAAGTAGAGAGAAGGAACTAAGGAGGCTTTCATCCCTTCCTATTTCCCGATATAGATGCAATGTAGCCAGTGGCTTCAAGTTCTTTCTACCTTGATTTCCCTGCCATGATTGACAATACCTTTGACCTGCAAGCCAAAATAAACCCTTTATTTCTGAAGTTACTTTTGTCAAATTATTTTGCTGTGTTGATTGAAAATGTAACTAAACCAAGCATTTAGTTCTGTGACATTCTGTGACAAACCCAACCGTGTGGTTCTGGGATCTTTGGAACTCTTTCATGGCTAGAATGTGGAGGAGTTTGGTGTTCTGGGCAAGAAAAACTCTAGTACGTTGGAAGCAGACCAATTCTTGTAGAGCTTGGAAGATGCTGAGATAAACATGGACAGTGGAGGCTCAGCTCATGATGCTTTAGAGGACAACAAGGAATCTATTAGGAACTAGACTAGGCTTATTCATATATTTGGCCAAGAATCTGGCTTCAACCCACCTTTGTCCTGAGAACCTGAATGAGGATGGAATTGGGACCAGCTAAATATAAATCCTCCTTTCCTGTCATTTATTTTGTGCAATTATTTTATTGCAGCACCTTGGATACTAACTAGAAACAGAAAAAGATTGGTACCAGGGACTGGGGTTATTATTGTGATAAACCTGGCCATGCATTTCTTAGGCCAGTGGAATTGGTTAGGAGGAGAAAGGTGGACTAGAAAAGCCTTCAAGAGCTGTAAGCAAAGTCATTTTGCTGAGAACTAGGAAAACGAGAATGAAGAGAAAAACAGAGACAGTGGGGGCCTGGTTCATGAGGCAAACAAGTACTTTATTGGGAACTGGAATACCTTATCAGCAGCTGCAGTATCAGAAACATCTATGTGATGTTTTGGAAAGACTTTAGTTTCATTCTGCCTTCATCTTAACTCAAGGGAAGTGGAATTCAAGGGCAAATGACTAAGTTTTTTTGGAAGAGGAAATGTCAAACCTGAGATCATTCAGGGTGGTGCTGTAAAAGCTGCCGTAGGGACTGGAGAGATGGTTCCATGCTTAAGAGCATTTGCTGCTCTTGCAAAGGACCCAGTTTTGATTCCAAGCATCTATATAGCTCATTACCATCCTTTTTTTTAAATTGTCAATATATTGTCTTTATTATTTTTTTTTATTAACTTGAGTATTTCTTATATACATTTCGGAGCTGGGGACCGAACCCAGGGCCTTGCGCTTCCTAGGCAAGCGCTCTACCACTGAGCTAAAACCCCAACTCTTATATACATTTCTAGTGTTATTCCCTTTCCCGGTTTCCGGGCAAACATCCCCCTCCCCCCTCCCCTTCCTTATGGGTGTTCCCCTCCCAACCCTCCCCCCATTGCCGCCCTCCCCCCATAGTCTAGTTCACTGGGGGTTCAGTCTTAGCAGGACCCAGGGCTTCCCCTTCCACTGGTGCTCTTACTAGGATATTCATTGCTACCTATGGGGTCAGAGTCCAGGGTCAGTCCATGTATAGTATTTAGGTAGTGGCTTAGTCCCTGGAAGCTCTGGTTGCTTGACATTGTTGTACTTTTGGGGTCTCGAGCCCCTTCAAGCTCTTCCAGTTCTTTCTCTGATTCCTTCAACGGGGGACCTATTCTCAGTTCAGTGGTTTGCTGCTGGCATTCGCCTCTGTATTTGCTGTATTCTGGCTGTGTCTCTCAGGAGCGATCTACATCCGGCTCCTGTCGGTCTGCACTTCTTTGCTTCATCCATCTTGTCTAATTGGGTGGCTGTATATGTATGGGCCACATGTGGGGCAGTCTCCGAATGGGTGTTCCTTCAGTCTCTGTTTTAATCTTTGCCTCTCCCTTCCCTGCCAAGGGTATTCTTTTTCCTCATTTAAAGAAGGAGTGAAGCATTCACATTTTGATCATCCGTCTTGAGTTTCGTTTGTTCTAGGGATCTAGGGTAATTCAAGCATTTGGCTAAAAGCCACTTATCAATGAGTGCATACCATGTACGTCTTTCTGTGATTGGGTTAGCTCACTCAGGATGATATTTTCCAGTTCCAACCATTTGCCTACGAATTTCATAAACTCGTTGTTTTTGATAGCTGAGTAATATTCCATTGTGTAGATGTACCACATTTTCTGTATCCATTCCTCTGTTGAAGGGCATCTGGGTTCTTTCCATTTTCTGGCTATTATAAATAAGGCTGCGATGAACATAGTGGAGCACGTGTCTCTTTTATATGTTGAGGCATCTTTTGGGTATATGCCCAAGAGAGGTATAGCTGGATCCTCAGGCAGTTCAATGTCCAATTTTCTGAGGAACCTCCAGACTGATTTCCAGAATTGTTTTACCAGTCTGCAATCCCACCAACAATGGAGGAGTGTTCCTCTTTCTCCACATCCTCGCCAGCATCTGCTGTCACCTGAGTTTTTGATCTTAGCCATTCTCACTGGTGTGAGGTGAAATCTCAGGGTTGTTTTGATTTGCATTTCCCTTATGACTAAAGATGTTGAACATTTCTTTAGGTGTTTCTCAGCCATTCTGCATTCCTCAGCTGTGAATTCTTTGTTTAGCTCTGAACCCCATTTTTAATAGGGTTATTTGTTTCCCTGCATTCTAACTTCTTGAGTTCCTTGTATATTTTGGATATAAGGCCTCTATCTGTTGTAGGATTGGTAAAGATCTTTTCCCAATCTGTTGGTTGCCGTTTTGTCCTAACCACAGTGTCCTTTGCCTTACAGAAGCTTTGCAGTTTTATGAGATCCCATTTGTCGATTCTTGATCTTAGAGCATAAGCCATTGGTGTTTTGTTCAGGAAATTTTTTCCAGTGCCCATGTGTTCCAGATGCTTCCCTAGTTTTTCTTCTATTAGTTTGAGTGTGTCTGGTTTGATGTGGAGGTCCTTGATCCACTTGGACTTAAGCTTTGTACAGGGTGATAAGGATGGATCGATCTGCATTCTTCTACATGTTGCCCTCCAGTTGAACCAGCACCATTTGCTGAAAATGCTATCTTTTTTCCATTGGATGGTTTTGGCTCCTTTGTCAAAAATCAAGTGACCATAGGTGTGTGGGTTCATTTCTGGGTCTTCAATTCTATTCCATTGGTCTATCTGTCTGTCTCTGTACCTCATGCAGTTTTTATCACTATTGCTCTGTAATACTGCTTGAGTTCAGGGATAGTGATTCCCCCTGAAGTCCTTTTATTGTTGAGGATAGCTTTAGCTATCCTGGGTTTTTTGTTATTCCAGATGAATTTGCAAATTGTTCTGTCTAACTCTTTGAAGAATTGGATTGGTATTTTGATAGGGATTGCATTGAATCTGTAGATTGCTTTTGGTAAAATGGCCATTTTTACTATATTAATCCTGCCAATCCATGAGCATGGGAGATCTTTCCATCTTCTGAGGTCTTCTTCAATTTCTTTCCTCAGTGTCTTGAAGTTCTTATTATACAGATCTTTTACTTGCTTGGTTAAAGTCACACCGAGGTACTTTATATTATTTGGGTCTATTATGAAGGGTGTCGTTTCTCTAATTTCTTTCTCGGCTTGTTTCTCTTTTGTATAGAGGAAGGCAACTGATTTATTTGAGTTAATTTTATACCCAGCCACTTTGCTGAAGTTGTTTATCAGCTTTAGTAGTTCTCTGGTGGAACTTTTGGGATCACTTAAATATACTATCATATCATCTGCAAATAGTGATATTTTGACTTCTTCTTTTCCGATCTGTATCCCCTTGATCTCCTTTTGTTGTCTTATTGCTCTGGCTAGAACTTCAAGAACTATATTGAATAAGTAGGGAGAGAGTGAGCAGCCTTGTCTAGTCCCTGATTTTAGTGGGATTGCTTCAAGTTTCTCTCCATTTAGTTTAATGTTAGCAACTGGTTTGCTGTATATGGCTTTTACTATGTTTAGGTATGGGCCTTGAATTCCTATTCTTTCCAGGACTTTTATCATGAAGGGGTGTTGAATTTTGTCAAATGCTTTCTCAGCATCTAATGAAATGATCATGTGGTTCTGTTCTTTCAGTTTGTTTATATAATGGATCACGTTGATGGTTTTCCTTATATTAAACCATCCCTGCATGCCTGGGATGAAGCCAACTTGATCATGGTGGATGATTGTTTTGATGTGCTCTTGGATTCGGTTTGCCAGAATTTTATTGAGTATTTTTGCGTCGATATTCATAAGGGAAATTGGTCTGAAGTTCTCTTTCTTTGTTGTGTCTTTGTGTGGTTTAGGTATAAGAGTAATTGTGGCTTCGTAGAAGGAATTCGGTAGTGCTCCATCTGTTTCAATTTTGTGGAATAGTTTGGATAATATTGGTATGAGGTCTTCTATGAAGGTTTGATAGAATTCTGCACTAAACCCGTCTGGACCTGGGCTCTTTTTGGTTGGGAGACCTTTAATGACTGCTTCTATTTCCTTCGGAGTTATGGGGTTGTTTAACTGGTTTATCTGTTCCTGATTTAACTTCGGTACCTGGTATCTGTCTAGGAAATTGTCCATTTCCTGAAGGTTTTCAAGTTTTGTTGAATATAGGTTTTTATAGTAAGATCTGATGATTTTTTGATTTTCCTCTGAATCTGTAGTTATGTCTCCCTTTTCATTTCTGATTTTGTTAATTTGGACACACTCTCTGTGTCCTCTCGTTAGTCTGGCTAAGGGTTTATCTATCTTGTTGATTTTCTCAAAGAACCAAATTTTGGTTCTGTTGATTCTTTCTATGGTCCTTTTTGTTTCTACTTGGTTGATTTCAGCTCTGAGTTTGATTATTTCCTGCCTTCTACTCCTCCTGGGTGTATTTGCTTCTTTTTGTTCTAGAGCTTTTAGGTGTGCTGTCAAGCTGCTGACATATGCTCTTTCCTGTTTCTTTCTGCAGGCACTCAGCGCTATGAGTTTTCCTCTTAGCACAGCTTTCATTGTGTCCCATAAGTTTGGGTATGTTGTATCTTCATTTTCATTAAATTCTAAAAAGTTTTTAATTTCTTTCTTTATTTCTTCCTTGACCAGGTTATCATTGAGTAGAGCATTGTTCAATTTCCACGTATATGTGGGCATTCTTCCCTTATTGTTATTGAAGACCAATTTTAGGCCGTGGTGGTCCGATAGCACGCATGGGATTATTTCTATCTTTCTGTACCTGTTGAGGCCCGTTTTTTGACCAATTATATGGTCAATTTTGGAGAAAGTACCATGAGGAGCTGAGAAGAAGGTATATCCTTTTGCTTTAGGATAGAATGTTCTATAAATATCCGTTAAGTCCATTTGGCTCATGACTTCTCGTAGTCTGTCGACATCACTGTTTAATTTCTGTTTCCATGATCTGTCCATTGATGAGAGGGGGGTGTTGAAATCTCCCACTATTATTGTGTGAGGTGCAATGTGTGTTTTGAGCTTTAGTAAGGTTTCTTTTACGTATGTAGGTGCCCTTGTATTTGGGGCATAGATATTTAGGATTGAGAGTTCATCTTGGTGGATTTTTCCTTTGATGAATATGAAGTGTCCTTCCTTATCTTTTTTGATGACTTTTAGTTGGAAATTGATTTTATTTGATATTAGAATGGCTACTCCAGCTTGCTTCTTCTGACCATTTGCTTGGAAAGTTGTTTTCCAGCCTTTCACTCTGAGGTAGTGTCTGTCTTTGTGTCTGAGGTGTGTTTCCTGTAGGCAGCAGAATGGAGGGTCCTCGTTGCGTATCCAGTTTGTTAATCTATTTCTTTTTATTGGGAAGTTGAGGCCATTGATATTGAGAGATATTAAGGAATAGTGATTATTGCTTCCCGTTATATTCATATTTGGATGTGAGGTTATGTTTGTGTGCTTTCATTCTCTTTGTTTTGTTGCCAAGACGATTAATTTCTTGCTTCTTCTAGGGTATAGCTTGCCTCCTTATGTTGGGCTTTACCATTTATTATCCTTTGTAGTGCTGGATTTGTAGAAAGATATTGTGTAAATTTGGTTTTGTCATGGAATATCTTGGTTTCTCCATCAATGTTAATTGAGAGTTTTGCTGGATACAGTAACCTGGGCTGGCATTTGTGTTCTCGTAGGGTCTGTATGACATCAGTCCAGGATCTTCTGGCCTTCATAGTTTCTGGCGAGAAGTCTGGTGTGATTCTGATAGGTCTGCCTTTATATATTACTTGACCTTTTTCCCTTACTGCTTTTAATATTCTTTCTTTATTTTGTGTGTTTGGTGTTTTGACAATTATGTGACGGGAGGTGTTTCTTTTCTGGTCCAATCTATTTGGAGTTCTGTAGGCTTCTTGTATGTCTATGGGTATCTCTTTTTTTAGGTTAGGGAAGTTTTCTTCTATGATTTTGTTGAATATATTTAATGGTCCTTTGAGCTGGGAGTCTTCACTCTCTTCTATACCTATTATCCTTAGGTTTGATCTTCTCATTGAGTCCTGGATTTCCTGTATGTTTTGGACCAGTAGCTTTTTCCGCTTTACATTATCTTTGACAGTTGAGTCAATGATTTCTATGGAATCTTCTGCTCCTGAGATTCTCTCTTCCATCTCTTGTATTCTGTTGGTGAAGCTTGTATCTACAGCTCCTTGTCTCTTCTTTTGGTTTTCTATATCCAGGGTTGTTTCCATGTGTTCTTTCTTGATTGCTTCTATTTCCATTTTTAATTCCTTCAACTGTTTGATTGTGTTTTCCTGGAATTCTTTCAGGGATTTTTGTGTCTCCTCTCTATGGGCTTCTACTTGTTTATTTATGTTTTCCTGGAATTCTTTCAGGGATTTTTGTGTCTCCTCTCTATGGGCTTCTACTTGTTTATTTATGTTTTCCTGGAATTCTTTCAGGGATTTTTGCGATTCTTTCAGGCATTTTTGCGATTCCTCTCTGTAGGCTTCTACTTGTTCTCTAAGGGAGTTCTTCACGTCTTTCTTGAAGTCCTCCAGCATCATGATCAAAAATGATTTTGGAACTAGATCTTGCTTTTCTGGTGTGTTTGGATATTCCATGTTTGTTTTGATGGGAGAATTGGGCTCTGATGGTGCCATGTAGTCTTGGTTTCTGTTGCTTGGGTTCCTGCGCTTGCCTCTCGCCATCAGATTATCTCTAGTGTTACTTTGTTCTGCTATTTCTGACAGTGGCTAGACTGTCCTATAAGCCTGTGTGTCAGGAGTGCTGTAGACCTGTTTTCCTCTCTTTCAGTCAGTTATGGGGACAGAGTGTTCTGCTTTCGGGCGTGTAGTTTTTCCTCTCTACAGGTCTTCAGCTGTTCCTGTGGGCCTGTGTCTTGAGTTCACCAGGCAGCTTTCTTGCAGCAGAAAAGTTGGTCTTACCTGTGGTCCCGGGGCTCAAGTTCGCTCGTGGGGTGCTGCCCACGGGCTCTCTGCAGCGGCAGCAACCAGGAAGACCTGTGCTGCCGTTTCTGGGAGCTTCAGTGCACCAAGGTTCCAGATGGTCTTTGGCTTTTTCCTCTGGCGTCCGAGATGTGTGTGCAGAGAGCAGTCTCTTCTGGTTTCCCAGGCTTGTCTGCCTCTCTGAAGGTTCAGCTCTCCCTCCCACGGGATTTGGGTGCAGAGAACTGTTTATCCGGTCTGTTTCCTTCTGGTTCTGGTGGTGTCTCAGGCACAGGGGTCCTGCCGCTCCTGGGCCCTCCCCCACGGGAGCCCAGAGGCCTTATACAGTTTCCTCTTGGGCCAGGGATGTGGGCAGGGGTGAGCAGTGTTGGTGGTCTCTTCTGCTCTGCAGCCTCAGGAGTGCCCACCTGACCAGGCGGTTGGGTCTCTCTCTCACCGGGTCTGGGGGCAGAGACGCTCATTATCATCCTTATATACAGTTCCGTGGAATCCTATGTTTCTGACTTCTAAGGGCACCAGACATACAGATGATTCATGCATGCACATGCAGGCAAATACTCATCACATAGAATAAATCTTAAAATGGAGAAAGTAAGTGCAGTCGTTAAAGAGATTACCCAAACTGAAATTTCCTGACTTACACTGGGACAATAGGAAAGATGTATCATGCTTTCAACCTTGACCCTTTGGACTCAGATGTTTACATTAGATGTCCAGGATGCTGGACATGGAATTGTAACATTTGGTGTTCCTGCTAGATTTCTGGTTTGGTTTGGTCTGTTTGCTTCTTACAATGTCCTGGTTTTTCTATTATGGAATGGAAATGTTTATGCAACTGTATGTGGGAAATATGAAACTTTTTTTAAATAAGAGGCTACAGTTGACAGATTTCCTTGAGTTTCATTTGAAAACGGACTTTGGATGTTTAATCTGTTGAAATTGATAAAGATTATACATACTTTTGAACCTGCATCTTGCATTATGACATCATAAACGTAAGGTGTAGGAGACAAGAGGGGGAAGACTACGATTTAAAGTGACATGATTGAGTGTGTACTTAACAAAGGGAGGATCGCGATGGCTAATGTCAACTATCAACTTTACGGAATCTTGAATCAAGTGAGAAACTGGACATGTTCGAAGGGATTATCTTGTTTAGGTTATTGGAAGTGGAAAGACCCGTTCATCACTTCCTGCTCTGGATCTTAGGATGATACACAAAAGAAAATGAGCTGAGTCCAAGCATTCATCATTTTGCTTCTTGACTGTGGATGCAATATGGCCAGGCTCCCTCAGGCGCTCCATCACTTCCTTATCCTTACGGAGTGTAACTTGGTGCTGTGACCCAAAATAAACCTTTCTCCCTGAGGTTGATTGTGTCAGAGCGTTTTATCAGAGTAACAGGAAGTGTAGCCAAGGCAGAGAGTTAATTGAATTTTTGTGTTTCAGCTTAGCTAGTTATGAAATAAGGAAAAGTATGTTGCTTAAGTCATGAGGGTCTTAGGTCGGAGAATCTTTTTCGATGTGGTTAAAATTACCACATTAAATGTATTTGGCTAATTAATTTCTGGGCAATTAGTGTACATTGCTAATTATATCCACTTGGTTGTATAGCAGCTCTCTGGAATGTTTGATCTTTGCATGCCTAAGATTCTATGCCTACCGCATAGTAACCCTGCTTTCTTCTTTTAACAGCTATCATTCTATTTCGTGCTTTTATAAGTTTAACTATTTTAAGTACCTCACAGGGGTAGTAAAATCATCTGTATTTGTTCTTCCATGAATGTCTTATTTCACTTAGTGCAGTATCTTTAAGGTTTGTACATGTTACGGCCCATGTCATGAACTTCCAATAAGCTTTCTCTCTTTTGATGTTCTTCTGAGGAACACTCACGCACATGCATGCACGCACTCATACACATACACACTCACCCACTTGCACACACACGCACACACATGCTCTCTTCCCCCCACACCATATGTAGACACACTACAGTATCTCATAATTTTTTAGACTTTCTTCCTTCTTTATCCCCTTTGCTCAGTCTTTTTTATTTTTCGTTCCCTTGGAAGATGATTGTAAAGCCATCTCTTCTGTACCATCAAGTTTGCTCTTAAAGTCCCTTACTGGATTTTTCAAACCAATTATAGTTTTCTTCAGCACCAAAGATCTGTATTTGGTGCATGGAATTCTTTCTCTCTATTTAAAGTCTCACTGGCTTGTGCGCTGTCCCACTACATGAGTGGTTATGAAGATCCCTCTGGATTCATTGTCAGAAAACTTGCATCTTTTCATTTATTTATGGCAGACTTCTAGGAAGCTATTTTATTTCTCTAGGTTAGTATTTGTTTTCCTATATCTTTGTGTGCCCGTGGCCATATGCTCAGATGCACACATTAGCAAAAAGCATTTTCCCCCCAGGCTTCACCTACCTCACACAAAGATGCAGCTTTACCATTACCCGGCTTTCAGATTGTTTTGGGGGTTGTATTGTATTGTGAATGTAATGGTAATTCCCCATTTTCAATTTCCCTCTCTCTCTTCTTTCCCACTCCTTCCCTCTCCTTCACTCTCCCTTAAAACTTTTTTTGTTCTTTCTGTGCAGTAGTGCATGCTATCTTGAATTCTGATGGGAAGTTCAACTCTTTTGTTCTCAGCATACTCTTGCCAAATAGAGTGTGACTTGAAGTCACATCAAACAGAGATTAGAAGTCTCTGGAGAAGGTGGAACATTGCACACATGCCTTCCTGCTGCCTTTTTTCTGTCCAGAGAGCTGCTCCTCAGGTTCACTGGCTTGTCTCTGCTATTTTTGAGTCCCATGGAATATCTCAAGACCTCAGAGCCTATGTCTTTTTGTTCTCAGTGGTTTTCAGGTAAATACTATGTGCCAGGTCACATTAGCAGCCTAAATTGGGTGAGAAATAAACTAGTACTTTCCTGAGACCCCTGAAGAGCTGAGAATATTGCACACCTGACTCAACTCATTCTCTTTCCAATGAGAATCCAGAAGTTATGGAGTTTTATATTTTCTTTCCTTCCTAAGCTCAGAAGGAAGTGATGAGAAATGGTGAGCATGTGTTCTTTTTGGGTAACATCTTGTCAGAGTTAATATCCAGATAAGAGAAACACTAGATCCTTTTGCAGTCTACCCAGGAAATAAATGCTAGACCTGTGTCTCAGACTTCTTTCCTTCCCTGGGTTGCTGTTTGTACCTAGGAATTATTTCCTAACACAGGGTCCCTGGTTATCTTATGCTCCTGTAGGATTCAAGAGTTGTTCATGGAGTTTCTGGATTTACCTCAAAGGAATTGTTTCAAATATTGTTGATTTGGTGTCTCTCTGTGGTAGTTATCAACACAGCCCAGCATGTTTGAAGATAGGTCAGTCATGTAGAAATGTTAAAAGGCTCGGTACCCCCATTACTGAAGCCATCCCTCAAAGGTGAGTATCAATGCAGGGAAGACTTGTAAAGTACCTTTCATTTAGTAAGCATTCCATAATTTTTCTGTTTCTTCTGTTCCCCTGCTGTCAGGAAGCAGACATTCTTTTTTACCTTGTAGTCTCTACTCTTATTTCTCTTCAAAGATTGAGAGAATCACACAGGGAGTGTTAAATAACACACATCCTAGTATATTGAATTCAGTGTCAAAGAGGAAAGAGAACTAAAAATGAACCATGTTTGTTTCATCCGAATCACTAATATGCTGCTGGTGTGATTATGATTTCCTCTATGAGATGGGCATGAGGAGTGATAGAGCCTCATAGCAGCTTCCAAGCAGCACGGTCCACGGGTGTGGTGTGCAGATCCCTAATCCAGAAAGAAGACTATCGTAATTTATAAAACCAATCTTATTGAGTCATTACCTCATGACAAACAATAATAGAGACAGTTATTATTGAACCTAGTTAAATGCCATTTATGTTCTGGGACAATTTGTGGGCAAGTGTGCTCACCAGTGCAGGTCCCTAGAGAAGCCATGGGCTGATATTGAGAAGCTTCCTCAATTACTCTCTGCCCTTATATATTTGTATTTTTAATTTGTGCGTGTGTGTGTGTGTGTGTGTGTGTGTGTGTATGTGTGTGTCTGTGTGTGTGTGTGTGTGTGTGTACACGTCCACAGAGGTCAGATAGATGGAGAAACAGATGGTTGTGAGCCACTTGACAAGGGTACTGGAAACTGAACTGGGGTCCTCTGTCAGAGCTCTTAAATTCTAAGTTATCTCCCCCCGTACTTGCCACCACATTTTTCATATAGACCTGGAGCTTACCATTTTAGCAAGAAGAGCAAACCAGCAAGACCGTATGATCTTCTGACTGTGCCCTCCAATATGTGGGTTACCGAAATTTTACCGCATGGGGATTTACATGGAGGGTGGGTGTCTGAACTCTGGTCCTGCTCAATGTTCAGAGAGTACTTTAGTTATTAATGTATCTCCCCCAGTCCTTACTAGGATGTTATAGTAAGACAAGCACTATTTGGTTTTAGACTCATACTAAGAGGTGGTTTTTGAGCGAGAGCATAGGATGTGTATATTCATATTCTTATATGGCCATGTTATATGTCACTATAGCAATTTCTAGAATAATATCTGAGTTAAGGTGCTATATCTGAACTAGAACATTTTTGAGAGTCAAGGGACACTAGAAATAATTATGCTATGATAACAGGTATCCTATCTCAGAACTCTGTCATCTGGACTATGTTAACAAAGAAATTGTATACATTGATGACTTTTACAGTGACACATCCACACAAACATCCACTCAGGGTAGGAGGAAGATACCAATTTTTGTTTGAAGATCCCTCTCTTGTTCTGCCTAAAGCTGTCTCCAATGTGGTTCCCTGTGCCTGTTCTCCTATGTTTCTGAATGTTTATACATCTCTGGCAAAGACTGACTGATAAAGACCAGGCTAAAAATGGTTCTTGTTATTGGACATGAGTTTAATAAAAGTCTGCAACAATTTTATGGAGTTAAAATTTTAAGATGCTTTTTTTTTCTGAAAAGAAACCAATGTTGCAGGGAGAATGAACTTTATTTTCAGTTGTAATGATAAAGTTTATAGCTACAATTACGCCTATATGTCTATTTTCTATATCATCTGTCTGTTCATTTGAGTGTCCTCTTCTACATCCAACTAGTTAGAGATTTCTGTGTGAAGCATGACTTCCTCTGCTGGGAGTTTAAAGAGAAATTTAGCATCCATAGCAGTGTTCAGTAGAACCCCATTGGAAGTACTCTCTAGTTATTGCCCTGCCACCACCAACCCCATGGTGATGATGGTGCATAATTGCCTTTTAAACATTGTTCCAGAATTTTCCCCAAAGCCCCAAGGAGGTTTCTATTTTTAAACTGACAACTTCTGGAACATTTTACATAGTTAAGGCCCCAAGAGTAAAGCATAGTTTGTGAAAGTTGTTACTTTCCTTAAGTCAGAAACTACCTCAGTTTCCAACATTTGCAAGTCTGCTGAATTACTGCAGTTATTTGAGGCTGTCTTTTTTTTTTGTATATTTTACATTCCTATTTTTAATTTTTTTGCAGAGCAGATTCTCAAGCTGTTGTTACCCCACAGGATCCATGCTAAATCCTGATCTTCCCTTTCTACTGTCTTCTCATTGTCCTTCATTATAAAAGTGGTCTTGAAATAGAAGCACTGGGCTCAGGAGGGTTGTGGTCTTGAGCACTTTTTTACATGGTAGACCAAGGAATCTGGCCTTGGAATGCACTGGCTCACTGACCACTCCCCGGGTCTTAGAATGATGTTACTTTGAATTTCCTGCATTCTTTCCTTTGCAGCTGAGTATATGTTTGTGTGTGGATGTCACAAACCTTGAATACAGCTAGAGGCAAGACTGGAGACAATGAATGCGAAGAATTTATCTCTCTGGCAAAAGGAAGTCTGGTTAAAACCATCTGTCTAGTTTTCCAAATAACATATTTTATTCTCCTTTCTTATTGAAATTTTTACTTCCTAACAGATCACCTCTCATAAAAGCCGTATATGAAAATAACTACAGCAAGGGGATTAAATAGAATTCATCTTTTGGAGAAGCCTATTTAAAAAAGAAGAAGAATCTTCATTAGAGACCTTTGCCTGACTCCTAAATCCTTGGTTAATGTGAGTCTGCTTTCCTTTATTTTGAGCCTGAATGCCTGGATTCAGTTACAATGAGAGAATTAGCATCAGTGGACTCCGTGGGTACACAAAGCTCTTTGAGACTCAGGGAATCTGGACTACACAGTGGGGAAGGGCCCTGTCTCTGAGTTGTCATTTTGAGTTTGAATTCCTAAGACTCACCCCCACTGGGGTTTCTGGCATGCTGCCCACATTTTCGTTTTCTCATCTATGCAATTAGAGTAATGAAAATGTAAGTCACACGGTTTGTTGTGAAGTTAAGTGAAATAAAGGCATAGAGCCCAGTATCTGGCACTAAAATGTGATGCATAGAAGGCATGTTTCCCATTTATGAAACGAGGACAGATGCGAGGAGTGACCTTGCCACCCTGCTCGGCTCATTTCCTTCTGCAGCATCTCCTTTCTCAGAGCTCCGGACAGCAAACGTTCACATTGCAATTCAAACGGAATCTCTTGCAAGTTTGAGGATCATTAAATGACTAGCCTCTGTGTGTGTGTGTGTGTGTGTGTGTGTGTGTGTGTGTGTGTGTGTTTCTTCTTCTAACAATTGCTGTTTCTCAGCTCTTGTCGATGTGGTTACAGGACCATTATTAAATAAATGTGCCTCGAACAAAAGCAGCAACAAGACCACAGACAAAGATGCATAGACAGAACACCGATGCTTATTAGCAAGGAGCTTGCGTATTTCTTCCCAGGCAAAAATTCTCATACAGCTTTGATTTATTACAATGCGTCTAACATAATTTTGTTCTATTTTATAGGAATAATAACTTGCACAGAATGTTACCTGTCAGGTATTGTGCTAAATACTTTGTGAGGACTAGGTCTTCTGTTCCTTATTACATCACCTGATCAGTGAGGGAGAAAAATGGAATTAAAAAGGGATCATGACACACAGCCAGCAAGTGGCAGGGCTGGCATCTGGGAACTTGGCTTTGGGTTGTTTCCATTGATAATGGGATTACTGTACCCTTCTACCTAGATGCTGCAACTTATGCAGACTATCTGCTTTCAATAGATAGTTTAAAATACTGGTTGCTGTGGCTAAAGATTGATGCCTATATAATTTTTCTTAGTAAAAATCTTTAATAAGAAGGTCGTACACAGGCTTCACCGGACACAGACACTCCATACTCTATTTCACAGCTGTATTTTACTGAAAGAAGAGGGTCAACTTTGGATTGATCCAGAGGATATTACAGGAAAGAGTCACATAGAAGTCTCTAGACTGGATGCCATATTTCTCCTTACAGACCAGGTTGTGTGGCTTTGCTGTAATAAATTGTAGCCATGGATATCATCCTATACCAAAAAGCAGGAGTCCCAGGGAAGCTGTGCATGGTAGGGGCAGAGAAATCATCCTAAAGCAGTCAAAACTAAACACCATTTGAAGGGGAGTGTGTTTTTAAAAACACTGCAGAAGGGATATGCTTTGGTGAGCTTCCTCTGGTATTGGTTGACATGGACCAGCAACAGGTTGTTCTGCAGGGTAAGGGTCTTCAGGTATACGGGGATTATGCAACATATAATATTGTTATATTATAGGGAAGGTTAGGGTCAGCATATCTTCCACAAGCTATGTCTATGCCAAATAAACTCATTAGGAGATACAGCATACAGGCTGCAAGTGAAAAATGTGACAAAGTCAGCAGAAAGCTATCGTACAGTAGAACAAAGTTATATGGAAGTTTATCAACCATGTTGCACAAATGGAGCACGGGATATCTCTCATGATGACTGCAGTCATCCAAGATGGGAAAACCAAGTTCCCAGGATCCAAAACTGCAGCTTCTCCAGGGCCTTGGTGCTAGGCCATTCCTGACATTGTCAAGCATGTTCCTGGATTTAGATGAGCATGCATTGCACCTGACACAACAGTAGTGGGAGATTTCAACACCCGCACTCTCAGCAATGGACAGATCATGGAAGCAGAAAATAAATAGAGACATAGAGAAACTAATGGAAGTTATTAACCAAATGGATTTGATCGATAGCTATAGAACATTTCATCCTAAAACAAACAAATATACCTTCTTCTCAGCACCTCATGATACTTTCTCCAAACTTGGCCATATAATCAGTCACAAAACAGGCCTCAACAGATACAAGAAGATTGAAATAATCCCATGCATCTTATCAGATCACCATGAGCTAAGGCTTGTCTTCCATAACAACAAAAAAGATAGAAAGCCCACATACACATGAAGTTAAACAATGCTCTACTCAATGGCAACTTGCTCAAGCAAGAAATAAAGAAATTAAAGACATTTTAGAATTTAATGAAAAGGAAGTCACAACATAACCAAACTTATGGGACACAATGAAAGCAGTGCTAAGAGGAAAACTCATAGCTCTAAGTGCCTCCAAAAAGAAACTGGGGAGAGCATACATTAGCAGCTTGACAGTCCACCTAAAAGCTCTAGAACAAAAAGAAGCAAATACACCCAAGAGGAGTAGATGGCAGGAAATAATCGAAAGCAGGGCTGAAATCAATCAAGTAGAAACAAAAAGAACTATATAAAGAATCGACAAAACCAGGAGCTGGTTCTTTGAGAAAATCAACAAGATAGATAAACCCTTAGCCAGTCTAACCAGAGGGCACAGAGAGGGTATCCAAATCAACAAAATCAGAAATGAAAAGAGAGACATAGCAACAGAATCTGAGGAAATTAAAAAAAATCATCAGATCCTACTACAAAAGCCTATATTCAACAAAACTGGAAAAATTTGGATGAAATAGGCAAAATTCTAGACACATACCAGGTACCAAAGTTAAATCAGGATCAGATAAACCATCTAAATAGTCCTATAACTCCTAAAGCAGTAGAAGAAGTCATTAAAAGTCTCCCAAACAAAAAAATCCCAGGACAAGATGGATTTAGTGCTGAATTCTATCAGACCTTCATAGAACACCTAATACCAATAAGCTTCAAACTATTCCACAAAATAGAAACAGAAGGGGCATTACCCAATTCCTTCTTTGAAGACACAATTATGCTTATACCTAAGCACACCGAGACCCAGTAAAGAAAGAGACTTTCAGACCAATTTCCCTAATGAATATTGGCACAAAAATACTCAATATAATTCTTGCAAACTGATTCCAAGAGAGTCCATCATGATCAAGTAGGCTTCATCCCAGGAATGCAGGGATGGTTCAATATATAGAAATCCATCAATGTAATCCACTATGTAAACAAATTCAAAGGGAAAAAACCCCCACATAATCATCTCATTAGACTCTGAGAAAGCATTTGACAAAATCCAACACCATTTTATGTTAAAAGTCTTGGAAAGATCAGGAATTCGAGGCCCAGACCTAAAAATAGTAAAAGCAATATAGAGCAAATGAGTAGCCAACATCAAACTAAATGGAGAGAAACTTGAAGCAACACCACTAAAATCAGGGACTAGACAAGACTGCCCACTCTTTCCCTACTTATTCAATATAGTTCTCAAAGTCCTAGACAGAGCAATCAGACAACAAAAGGTCAAAGGAATACAAATTGGAAGGGAAGAAGTCAAAATATCACTATTTGCAGATGATATGATAGTGTACTTAGGTGACCCCAAAGTTCCACCAGAGAACTAAGTCTAATAAACAACTTCAGCAAAGTGGCTGGATATAAAATTAACTCAAATAAGTCAGTAGCCTTCTTCGCCTCAAAGGATAAACATGCTGAGAAAGAAACTGGGGAAATGACATCCTTCACAATAGTCCCAAATAATATAAAATACCTCAGTGTGATTTTACTCAAGCAAGTGAAAGATCTGTATGACAAGAACTTCAAGTCTCTGAAGAAAGAAATTGAAGAAGATCTCAGAAGATGGAAAGCTCTCCCACGCTCATGGATTGGCAGGATTAATATAGTAAAAATGGCCATTTTGCCAAAAGCAATCTACAGATTTAATGCAATCCCCATCAAAATCCAAACTCAATTCATCATAGAGTTAGAAAGAAAGATTTGCAAGTTCATTTAGAATTACAAAAAGCCCAGGATAACAAAAATATCCTCAACAATAAAAGAAGTTCTGGAAGAATCACTATCCCTGACCTCAAGCTCTATTACAGAGCATCATGATTAAAACTCTATGTTATTGGTATAGAGACAGGCAGGTAGATCAATGAAATAGAATTGAAGACCCAGAAATGAAACCACACACCTATTGTCACTTGATCATTGACAAAGGAGCTAAAATCATCCGGTGGATAAAGGATAGCATTTTCTTTTTCTTTTCTTTTTTTTTTTACATTTTTTTTTATTAACTTCAGTATTTCTTATATAAATTTCAAGTGTTATTCCCTTTCCCGGTTTCCGGGCAAACATCCCCCTCCCCCCTCCCCTTCCTTATGGGTGTTCCCCTCCCAACCCTCCCCCCATTGCCGCCCTCCCCCCATAGTCTAGTTCACCTGGGGTTCAGTCTTAGCAGGACCCAGGGCTTCCCCTTCCACTGGTGCTCTTACTAGGATATTCATTGCTACCTATGGGGTCAGAGTCCAGGGTCAGTCCATGTATAGTATTTAGGTAGTGGCTTAGTCCCTGGAAGCTCTGGTTGCTTGGCATTGTTGTACTTTTGGGGTCTCGAGCCCCTTCAAGCTCTTCCAGCTCTTTCTCTGATTCCTTCAACGGGGGACCTATTCTCAGTTCAGTGGTTTGCTGCTGGCATTCGCCTCTGTATTTGCTGTATTCTGGCTGTGTCTCTCAGGAGCGATCTACATCCGGCTCCTGTCCGTCTGCACTTCTTTGCTTCATCCATCTTGTCTAATTGGGTGGCTGTATATGTATGGGCCACATGTGGGGCAGGCTCTGAATGGGTGTTCCTTCAGTCTCTGTTTTAATCTTTGCCTCTCCCTTCCCTGCCAAGGGTATTCTTTTTCCTCATTTAAAGAAGGAGTGAAGCATTCACATTTTGATCATCCGTCTTGAGTTTTGTTTGTTCTAGGGATCTAGGGTAATTCAAGCATTTGGGCTAATAGCCACTTATCAATGAGTGCATACCATGTATGTCTTTCTGTGATTGGGTTAGCTCACTCAGGATGATATTTTCCAGTTCCAACCATTTGCCTACGAATTTCATAAACTCGTTGTTTTTGATAGCTGAGTAATATTCCATTGTGTAGATGTACCACATTTTCTGTATCCATTCCTCTGTTGAAGGGCATCTGGGTTCTTTCCATTTTCTGGCTATTATAAATAAGGCTGCGATGAACATAGTGGAGCACGTGTCTCTTTTATATGTTGAGGCATCTTTTGGGTATATGCCCAAGAGAGGTATAGCTGGATCCTCAGGCAGTTCAATGTCCAATTTTCTGAGGAACCTCCAGACTGATTTCCAGAATTGTTTTACCAGTCTGCAATCCCACCAACAATGGAGGAGTGTTCCTCTTTCTCCTCATTCTCGCCAGCATCTGCTGTCACCTGAGTTTTTGATCTTAGCCATTCTCACTGGTGTGAGGTGAAATCTCAGGGTTGTTTTGATTTGCATTTCCCTTATGACTAAAGATGTTGAACATTTCTTTAGGTGTTTCTCAGCCATTCGGCATTCCTCAGCTGTGAATTCTTTGTTTAGCTCTGAACCCCATTTTTTAATAGGGTTATTTGTTTCCCTGCGGTCTAACTTCTTGAGTTCTTTGTATATTTTGGATATAAGGCCTCTATCTGTTGTAGGATTGGTAAAGATCTTTTCCCAATCTGTTGGTTGCCGTTTTGTCCTAACCACAGTGTCCTTTGCCTTACAGAAGCTTTGCAGTTTTATGAGATCCCATTTGTCGATTCTTGATCTTAGAGCATAAGCCATTGGTGTTTTGTTCAGGAAATTTTTTCCAGTGCCCATGTGTTCCAGATGCTTCCCTAGTTTTTCTTCTATTAGTTTGAGTGTGTCTGGTTTGATGTGGAGGTCCTTGATCCACTTGGACTTAAGCTTTGTACAGGGTGATAAGGATGGATCGATCTGCATTCTTCTACATGTTGCCCTCCAGTTGAACCAGCACCATTTGCTGAAAATGCTATCTTTTTTCCATTGGATGGTTTTGGCTCCTTTGTCAAAAATCAAGTGACCATAGGTGTGTGGGTTCATTTCTGGGTCTTCAATTCTATTCCATTGGTCTATCTGTCTGTCTCTGTACCAATACCATGCAGTTTTTATCACTATTGCTCTGTAATACTGCTTGAGTTCAGGGATAGTGATTCCCCCTGAAGTCCTTTTATTGTTGAGGATAGCTTTAGCTATCCTGGGTTTTTTGTTATTCCAGATGAATTTGCAAATTGCTCTGTCTAACTCTTTGAAGAATTGGATTGGTATTTTGATGGGGATTGCATTGAATCTGTAGATTGCTTTTGGTAAAATGGCCATTTTTACTATATTAATCCTGCCAATCCATGAGCATGGGAGATCTTTCCATCTTCTGAGGTCTTCTTCAATTTCTTTCCTCAGTGTCTTGAAGTTCTTATTGTACAGATCGTTTACTTGCTTGGTTAAAGTCACACCGAGGTACTTTATATTATTTGGGTCTATTATGAAGGGTGTCGTTTCCCTAATTTCTTTCTCGGCTTGTTTCTCTTTTGTATAGAGGAAGGCAACTGATTTATTTGAGTTAATTTTATACCCAGCCACTTTGCTGAAGTTGTTTATCAGCTTTAGTAGTTCTCTGGTGGAACTTTTGGGATCAAATAAATATACTATCATGTCATCTGCAAATAGTGATATTTTGACCTCTTCTTTTCCGATCTGTATCCCCTTGATGTCCTTTTGTTGTCTGATTGCTCTGGCTAGAACTTCAAGAACTATATTGAATAAGTAGGGAGAGAGTGAGCAGCCTTGTCTAGTCCCTGATTTTAGTGGGATTGCTTCAAGTTTCTCTCCATTTAGTTTAATGTTAGCAACTGGTTTGCTGTATATGGCTTTTACTATGTTTAGGTATGGGCCTTGAATTCCTATTCTTTCTAGGACTTTTATCATGAAGGGGTGTTGAATTTTGTCAAATGCTTTCTCAGCATCTAATGAAATGATCATGTGGTTCTGTTCTTTCAGTTTGTTTATATAATGGATCACGTTGATGGTTTTCCATATATTAAACCATCCCTGCATGCCTGGGATGAAGCCTACTTGGTCATGGTGGATGATTGTTTTGATGTGCTCTTGAATTCGGTTTGCCAGAATTTTATTGAGTATTTTTGCGTCGATATTCATAAGGGAAATTGGTCTGAAGTTCTCTTTCTTTGTTGTGTCTTTGTGTGGTTTAGGTATAAGAGTAATTGTGGCTTCATAGAAGGAATTCGGTAGTGCTCCATCTGTTTCAATTTTGTGGAATAGTTTGGATAATATTGGTATGAGGTCTTCTATGAAGGTTTGATAGAATTCTGCACTAAACCCGTCTGGACCTGGGCTCTTTTTGGTTGGGAGACCTTTAATGACTGCTTCTATTTCCTTAGGAGTTATGGGGTTGTTTAGCTGGTTTATCTGTTCCTGATTTAAGTTCGATACCTGGTATCTGTCTAGGAAATTGTCCATTTCCTGAAGATTTTCAAGTTTTGTTGAATATAGGTTTTTATAGTAAGATCTGATGATTTTTTTGAATTTCTTCTAAATCTGTAGTTATGTCTCCCTTTTCATTTCTGATTTTGTTAATTTGGACGCACTCTCTGTGTCCTCTCGTTAGTCTGGCTAAGGGTTTATCTATCTTGTTGATTTTCTCAAAAACCAACTCTTGGTTCTGTTGATTCTTTCTATGGTCCTTTTTGTTTCTACTTGGTTGATTTCAGCTCTGAGTTTGATTATTTCCTGCCTTCTACTCCTCCTGGGTGTATTTGCTTCTTTTTGTTCTAGAGCTTTTAGGTGTGCTGTCAAGCTGCTGACATATGCTCTTTCCTGTTTCTTTCTGCAGTCACTCAGCGCTATGAGTTTTCCTCTTAGCACAGCTTTCTTTGTGTCCCATAAGTTTGGGTATGTTGTATCTTCATTTTCATTAAATTCTAATAAGTTTTTAATTTCTTTCTTTATTTCTTCCTTGACCAGGTTATCAGTGAGTAGAGCATCGTTCAATTTCCACGTATATGTGGGCATTCTTCCCTTATTGTTATTGAAGACCAGTTTTAGGCCGTGGTGGTCCGATAGCACGCATGGGATTATTTCTATCTTTCTGTACCTGTTGAGGCCCGTTTTTGACCAATTATATGGTCAATTTTGGAGAAAGTACCATGAGGAGCTGAGAAGAAGGTATATCCTTTTGCTTTAGGATAGAATGTTCTATAAATGTCCGTTAAGTCCATTTGGCTCATGACTTCTCTTAGTCTGTCGACATCACTGTTTAATTTCTGTTTCCATGATCTGTCCATTGATGAGAGTGAGGTGTTGAAATCTCCCACTATTATTGTGTGAGGTGCAATGTGTGTTTTGAGCTTTAGTAAGGTTTCTTTTACGTATGTAGGTGCCGTTGTATTTGGGGCATAGATACTTAGGATTGAGAGTTCATCTTGGTGGATTTTTCCTTTGATGAATATGAAGTGTCCTTCCTTATCTTTTTTGATGACTTTTAGTTTGAAATTGATTTTATTTGATATTAGAATGGCTACTCCAGCTTGCTTCTTCTGACCATTTGCTTGGAAATTTGTTTTCCAGCCTTTCACTCTGAGGTAGTGTCAGTCTTTGTCTCTGAGGTGTGTTTCCTGTAGGCAGCAGAATGCAGGGTCCTCGTTGCGTATCCAGTTTGTTAATCTATGTCTTTTTATTGGGGAGTTGAGGCCATTGATGTTGAGAGATATTAAGGAATAGTGATTATTGCTTCCCGTCATATTCATATTTGGATGTGAGGTTATGTTTGTGTGCTTTCATTCTCTTTGTTTTGTTGCCAAGACGATTAGTTTCTTGCTTCTTCTAGGGTATAGCTTGCCTCCTTATGTTGGGCTTTACCATTTATTATCCTTTGTAGTGCTGGATTTGTAGAAAGATATTGTGTAAATTTGGTTTTGTCATGGAATATTTTGTTTTCTCCATCAATGTTAATTGAGAGTTTTGCTGGATACAGTAACCTGGGCTGGCAGTTGTGTTCTCTTAGGGTCTGTATGACATCGGTCCAGGATCTTCTGGCCTTCATAGTTTCTGGCGAGAAGTCTGGTGTGATTCTGGTAGGTCTGCCTTTATATGTTACTTGACCTTTTTCCCTTACTGCTTTTAATATTCTTTCTTTGTTTTGTGCGTTTGGTGTTTTGACAATTATGTGACGGGAGGTGTTTCTTTTCTGGTCCAATCTATTTGGAGTTCTGTAGGCTTCTTGTATGTCTATGGGTATCTCTTTTTTTAGGTTAGGGAAGTTTTCTTCTATGATTTTGTTGAAGATATTTACTGGTCCTTTGAGCTGGGAGTCTTCACTCTCTTCTATACCTATCATCCTTAGGTTTGATCTTCTCATTGAGTCCTGGATTTCCTGTATGTTTTGGACCAGTAGCTTTTCTGCTTTACATTATCTTTGACAGTTGAGTCAATGATTTCTATGGAATCTTCTGCTCCTGAGATTCTCTCTTCCATCTCTTGTATTCTGTTGGTGAAGCTTGTATCTACAGCTCCTTGTCTCTTCTTTTGGTTTTCTATATCCAGGGTTGTTTCCATGTGTTCTTTCTTGATTGCTTCTATTTTCATTTTTAATTCCTTCAACTGTTTGATTGTGTTTTCCTGGAATTCTTTCAGGGATTTTTGTGTCTCCTCTCTATGGGCTTCTACCTGTTTATTTATGTTTTCCTGGAATTCTTTCAGGGATTTTTGTGTGTCCTCTCTATGTGCTTCTACTTGTTTATTTATGTTTTCCTGGAATTCTTTCAGGGATTTTTGCGATTCTTTCAGGCATTTTTGCGATTCCTCTCTGTAGGCTTCTACTTGTTCTCTAAGGGAGTTCTTCACGTCTTTTTTGAAGTCCTCCAGCATCATGATCAAAAATGATTTTGAAACTAGATCTTGCTTTTCTGGTGTGTTTGGATATTCCATGTTTGTTTTGATGGGAGAATTGGGCTCCGATGGTGCCATGGAGTCTTGGTTTCTGTTGCTTGGGTTCCTGCGCTTGCCTCTCGCCATCAGATTATCTCTAGTGTTACTTTGTTCTGCTATTTCTGACAGTGGCTAGACTGTCCTATAAGCCTGTGTGTCAGGAGTGCTGTAGACCTGTTTTCCTCTCTTTCAGTCAGTTATGGGGACAGAGTGTTCTGCTTTCGGGCGTGTAGTTTTTCCTCTCTACAGGTCTTCAGCTGTTCCTGTGGGCCTGTGTCTTGAGTTCACCAGGCAGCTTTCTTGCAGCAGAAAATTTGATCTTACCTGTGGTCCCGAGGCTCAAGTTTGCTCGTGGGGTGCTGCCCACGGGCTCTCTGCAGCGGCAGCAACCAGGAAGAATTGTGCTGCCGTTTCCGGGAGCTTCAGTGCACCAGGGTTCCACATGGTCTTTGGCTTTTTCCTCTGGCGTCTGAGATGTGTGTGCAGAGAGCAGTCTCTTCTGCTTTCCCAGGCTTGTCTGACTCTCTGAAGTTTCAGCTCTCCCTCCCACGGGATTTGGGTGCAGAGAACTGTTTATCCGGTCTGTTTCCTTTAGGTTCTGGTGGTGTCTCAGGCACATGGGTCCTGCCGCTCCTGGGCCCTCCCCCACGGGAGCCCAGAGGCCTTATACAGTTTCCTCTTGGGCCAGGGATGTGGGCAGGGGTGAGCAGTGTTGGTGGTCTCTTCTGCTCTGCAGCCTCAGGAGTGCCCACCTGACCAGGCGGTTGGGTGTCTCTCTCACAGGGTCTGGGGGCAGAGAGCTGCTGCCAAGGATAGCATTTTCAACAAATGATGCTTGTTCAACTGGAGGTCAGCACGTTGAAGAATGTAAATCAATTCATTTTTATTGCACTGTACAAAGCTTAAGTCCAAGTGGATCAAGGACCGCCACATAAAACCAGATACACTCAAAATAATAGAAGAAAAAGTGGGGAAGAGTCTTGATCCCATGGGCACTGGGAAAAATTTCCTGAACAAAACACCAATGACTTATTCTCTAAGATCAAGAATCGACAAATGGGACCTCATAAAACTGCAAAGCTTCTGTAAGGTAAAGGACACCCCCCCACACACACACACACCATTCAGAGTGGCTAAGAGCAAAAGCTCAGGTAACAGCAGATGCTTGTGAGGATGTGGAGAAAGAGGAACACCCCTCCATTGTTGGTGGGATTGCAAACTGGTATAACCCCTCTAGAAATCAGTCTGGATGTTCCTCAGAAACTTGTACATAGTACTATTTGTGGACCCAGCTATACCACTCCTGGGCATATACCTAAAAGATGCTCCAACATATAACAAGGACAAATGCTCCACTATGTTCATAGCATCTTTATTTATAATAGCCAGAAGCCGGAAAGAACCCAGATGCCCTTCAATGGAGGAATGGATATGGAAAGTGTGGTACATCTACACAGTGGAATATTACTCAGCTATCAAAAACAATGACCTCATGAAATTCATAGGCAAATGGATGGAACTAGAAAATATCATCCTGAGTAAGGTGACTGAATCGCAAAAGAAGACACGTGGTATGTACTCACTGATAAGTAGATATTAGCCCAAAACCTCGAATTACCCAAGATACTATCCACTGACTTCACAAAGCTCAAGAACAAGGATGACCAAAGTGCAGATGCTTCAGTCCTTAAAAGGGGGAACAAAAATATTCATAGGAGAAGATATGGAGATAAAGTTTGGAGCAGAGACTGAAGGAGTGACTATCCAGAGCCTGCCCCACCTAGGGATCCAGCCCATTTATATGCAGTCACCAAACCTGACAATATTGATGAAGCCAAGAAGTTAATGCTGACAGGAGCCTGATATAGCTGTCTCCTGAGAGGCTCAGCCAGAGCGTGACAAATACATAGGTTGGTTGCTAGCAGTCAACCATTGAACTGAGAACTGGGTCCCCATTGGAGGAGTTAGAGAAAGGATTGAAGGAGCTGAAGGGACTTGCAACCCCAGATGAACAACAATACCAACCAACCAGAGCTTCCAGGGACTAAACCACAACCCAAAGACTACACATGGACAGACTCATGGCTCCAGCTGCACATGTAGTTAAGGATAGTTGTGTTGGGCTCCAATGGGAGGAGCAGCCCTGGGACCTGCTAAGACTGGACCCCCAGTATAGGAGAATGTCAGGGTGTGGAGGTGGGAAGTGGTGGGTGGTTGGGTGGGGGAAAGGGGATATCTTTTGAAATGTAAGTCAAAAAATATCCAATAAAAAAGTATGCATGACACTAACAAATTATCACATTAAAAAACAAAAGAAAAACATCTTTGTTTTCTATTGAAAGGCAGAAAAGGAAGGGATATAGATGGGAAGGGAGGTGGAAAGAAAGTGGGATGAGTAAAGGAAGGGGAAGCTGTAATCAGGATATATTATATGAGAAAATAAATGTATAACAAAGAGTTAGGCAATATTCCTTCTGCTTTTCTGTTTGTCAAACAATTTGAAAAATATTTGTGGTAAGTTTTTGAAAGTCTGGTAAAATCCATCTGGTCCTAGATTTTTGTTGTAGTTGTTGGAAGACGTTTAATGACTGCTTCTTTTTTTACTAGGAGTTAATAGTTCTGTTCAAATTGCTTACATGATCTTGATTTAACTTTGGGAGGTGGTGTATATCGAGAAGGTTATCCATTTCTTCTGTTTTCTGATTTGGTGAGTACACGTTTCTAAAGCATGCCCTTATGATCTTTTGGATTTCTTCCTTGACTGTTGTTATGTTCCCCTTTTATTGCTGATTTTGTTAATTTGGATTTTCTCTCTCCACCTTTTATTTAATTTGACTAAGAATTTAACAATCTTAGGCATTTTCTCAAAGAACAAAGTATTCATTTCATTGATTCTTTATATATTTTTGTTTGTTTCTGTTGTATTGATTTCAGTCATGAATTTGATTATTTCTACCCCTTCCTTTGGGTATGATTTCTTCCTTTTGACTATTGTATACCATTCAGATACTAGTATGCAACTTCTCCAATTTTTTTTTTAAATAGAGGCATTTAGTGCTATGAACTTTCCTTATAGAACCACCTTCATTGTGTCCCATAAATTCAGATATGTTGTGTTTTCATTTAATCCTAAAAAGTTTTAAATTTCTTTCTTTAGTTCTGTCTTTTCCCATTTTTCATCCAGTAGCAAGTTGCTCAGTTTCCACAAGTTTGTAAGTTTCTGTTCTTGATATCCAGCTTTAACCCATGGTGATCAGATAGGATTCAGGATGTCATTGCATTTTTTTTAATCCGTCAAGAAGTATTTTATGTCCAAGTATGTGATCATTTTTGGAGAAAGTTTCATGAACTACAGAGAAAGTTTATTCTTTTGTGTTTTGATGAAATGTTCTATAAATAGCGGCTGATCCTCTTGCTTTATGACATCATTTACCTCTGTTTAGATTTTGTCTGATGAGCTGTCTATTGGCGAGACATAGTTATTCAAATCACCCACTATCACTATGTGGGTGTCATTCAAATTTTATTAATTCTATGTGAATTTCACATCCTGCACTCCATTCCCAGTCATCTCCTTGTCCCTTCATATCTGCCTTCTTCCCTTGTAACATCCCCCTCCAAAACAAACAAACAAACAAACAAACAAACAAAAGTCTTGCCATGGAAACTGCTCAGACATCCCGTTGTTGCTCTGTGCCCTAAAGATGCTGTGGCTTTGGATCTGCAGGACTGGCCTCCTTCATGTGCACTAGCAGCTCGTAGATGGGGTGGATGTTTGCGTGAGCCAACACAAAGCCCTGGATCTGGGCCTGAATGGAAGCTGAACTGGTTAGACCACCAGTTCTCCTATGTCCACATCACCAAAACCAGCTCTCCTACTGTGCCAGGTAAGGGGCAGGGCCAGCTCTCCTCTGCTCAGGCCCTTGGTCCTGACTCACTCAAACCACTTCCACTAGGGCCACCTTTATTTTGCTACTCAGATGAGGTGCAGGGCCATGCTCCTGAGTGCTGCAGCCTTTGAGGGTCAGGGCCAGCGCTCTTGTGTCCACATCACCAGAGCCAGTTCCTCATTGCTGCCCAGTTGAGGGGCAGGGGCAGTTCTCTTGCTTCAGCGGAGGGGCAGGGACAGCTCAGCACAGTGCTTGGGCATCAGCATTGCCTCGTGTAGCAGCCCAGACTAGGGACATCCACGTTGCCTTTGGTGGTAACATGAGCCTCAGATATCAGCAAAGACCCCAGCTGTAAATAGGACCATGGATCCAGACATGGCCTCTTGCAGCAGTATGGACCCAGATATCGTTATGGCCTCAGGTGGCAGCACAGGTTACTCAGATCAGTATGTGCCCTGGTGACAGCAGAGCCCTCAGACATCCATATGGTCTCAGGTGGCAGCCCAGACCACTGACATCCACATAACCTTTGGCAGTAACTTAAGCCATAGACATTGACACAGACTGCAGCTACAGCAGGACTACAGATCCAGACATGGCTCTCAGCATAGCCCAGGTGAAGACATCACCATAGTTTTATATGGTAGCACAGGCCTCTCAGATCAGCAAGTTCTTCAGTGGTAGCATGGCCCTCAGACATCTACATGGTCTCAGGTGGCATCCCAGACAAGTGACAGTTGCATGGCTTTTGATGGTAACTTGGACCACAGACTTCAGCACAGGCCCTGGCTATGGTAGGACTGTGGGCCCAGCCATGAATGGTCCTTAGTGGACCAAGACATGGATGGCCCTTGGTGGCAGCATGGGCCCAGACATCATTACGGCCCCAGTTGGTTGTCCTGGCTCTTCATATCCACTTGTTCTACTTCTCTCCGCAGCGTACACGTTGCTTGACTTTGCTTTCTCTTCCGTCTTTCTACCACACACTTCTTCTTTCCCTTCTTTCCATCACATATTCACCTAGAGTGGTTCTGTGTATTTGGATATATTTCTTCCAGGTGCCCCAGGGCTGGGAGGGGTGGGGCACGACATGTGATTTTAACTGTAGTAGTGTTTCTTTTAGGAACCTGTGTGCCCTAGTCTTTGGTGTATACATGTTTAGAATTGTAACATTTCTTTGGCACCAGCAAGGAGGGTAGATGGGCAGGCAGGCAGACTGAAGCAGCAGTGCTTTTCCTGTGGACCTCTTTGTATCTGGGCTCTACTGGAAGACAGTGTTCAATCTAGGGGATGTTCTGTTTCCTGAGGAGTACACGAGCAATTTCAATAAATAATAAGCTATTTTCATTTATGGTATTTTATAATGGGAGCATCTTTGAGAACTATTTTAATGGATACTCCCAATATGAATAGGCATAAAGCTCAAAGAGAGCAAATAATTTCCCCAAGAAGTAATGAAGAAATAGCATCTGGCTTTAAGTCTGCTTGGTCCGGCATGCTGACTCAAAGAAGACAGGATTGTGGATGCAATCTATGCTCTTCCTTAGCATCCTTTCTAGGCATCATGAAGGCCGCACAGAAGGTAACAACTGTTCTTTTTGTTGAAGGACTAAAGTTTGTTAAACCATCTGGATTAGTTTAGTCTTCTCATAAAAGGACAAAAACATGCTTTAAATTAAGCTTCCAAATGTAGAAGCTGGATACCTGGAAGAAAAAAAAGACAAAAAAATTTAACTCTAAGACATAATTATCAGATTATAGGGACGTGTGCTAGATAGTTGAGCAATCGTTCTGAGTTGGAGCTAAATTAATGAGCATATTCCCCAGGAGATCTGATTATTTCCAGTGGTCCTGGCTGTGGGGTTGGCTTAATGTGTTCTGTGTGCAAATGTGACTTTCTTTCTTTCTTTTTTTTCTTTTAATCTCAGTGTGAGTTCCAATTCCAAAGCTATTGACACTGTTTCATGGGGAGGACAAGAAAAGTCTCTGTAGCGAGATTAGTAGCAAATGATTTTTAATGGTTTTTCAAATTACAATTATATCAGAAAAATGATTATTTGACTTTTCCTGTTGAGTAAATATTGAGTGAGTTACAGAAGCCCATCCACACCTCCTCAGGCTCCATTTCAGATATGCTCCCTGTTTTCTCCTTATTTTGAAGGTTGGGAACTTTTGTTTTCATTTCCTCTTTATTCTGTCTAGATTGGCTGGCATTAAAAAGTATTTAACAGGCATTCTAAACACAGATTCTTTCTATTGCAAAACATTTGCAAACAAAAATAAAGACACACACACAGACACGCACATATGTGTGCGTGTCTGTGTGTGTGTGTTTGTGTGTGTGTGAGAGGGAGAGGGAGAAGGGGAGGGAGAGGGAGTGGGAGAGAGAGAGAGAGAGAGAGAGAGAGAGAGAGAGAGAGAGAGAGAGAGAGAGTCCAATTACCTAATAGTTGAAAGAATCAAGTTTTGATAATCCATGAGTGAAAAATTTTTATTACAGGAGGAACAATCTAGTGTAGATGTCTGTTTTACTCAAACATTTATGTTTAATAGCAAGGATGAAATTATTTCCTGACAAGTTCATACAGAAAAGCAGTTCATCAGATGGTTTTAGGCTTCTAGTTTACAACTAAGAAGACTAAGCTGATATTTCTACAGGCTGAAATTTTAACTTCTTTTTTTATGGTGAATGTCTTCTTGTCAGCCCTTGGTATACTGCGCGCCTGGCTTCTCAATGACTGGAAGGGCCTTTTCTACCCTGTGCTGCAAATGCATAGAAGTCGGTGCTTGCATTTCCCTCCTTTCATGACGATGTGAGTCTACACTGAGTAACTCCCCATTCTTCCCGTGTGAAAGAGGCAGATAAAGTGTCTGGTAGAAAACGAAGCATCCTTTATGTGAAGCTCATGCTTCTAATTTCATACTGTGCTGGGAAATAACCATTAGGCTTCAACCATAGAGATTATGACTTAAATGCTTGGAATATTTATTCCTATTTGTCATAGTGATGAGGCAAATCAACATGAAATGTATTGTATCAGATTTAACCTTTGCAGAAAATGTACTTTTCTCTCAGCTTTCAAAGAGGAGGACGTAATAAATAGTTGCATGTGAGGCGTCTTTATACTCTATCACATTTAAAATGTTGTCAAAGATTTACTAGGTGGCTCAGTCTTTTTATTGTAAAACATGTTTTTATCACACAGATCCACCTAAATATATCTGAATTATTCTTTTAATATTCATTTTATTTTGGATTGATTGTTTCTTTGAGACAGAGTCTCATATTGTAGCATGGGCTGGCCGTGAACTCACAGCATCCCAAGTGAAAGCATCCCACTATATCCAATTTCTTTTTGGCTTACCAAACCATTGTACTAAAGCCATTTAATGAGTCAATGAGTTTTTCCTCTTCATTTTAGGAGATAAAGGGAGGAGGATCGAATCTCACTTAGAAGAGGGAAACAAAATCATCATAGGAGGAAAATGGAGGGAAGGAACTGGGTGGGAGAGGGGATAGGGAGGGGAATGGGGCGGTTTGGGATCAGGTGTGGGAGAGAAAAGAGAGGAGCTAGAGGGCCAGACGGCCAGGAGAGTGAATGGAGATCTGCAGCTGCCTGGGATAGGAAGACGGAGGGTCATCTCTAGGACATGCCAAAGACCCAGGGTGGGGGAGGCTCCCAGGAGTCTAAGGGGGTGACTTTAGCTGAGCCTCTTAGCAGGAGAGATACAGAATTTGGAGAGCACATCTCCTGTAGCCAGGCAGGATTCCCAATGTAGGAATAAGGACACCAACTCACCCGCAAAACTTTCAACCCCAAATTTGTCCTGTCTATAAGAAACTCAGGGACAAAAATGGAGCAGAGACTGAGAGAAAGACCAACACATAACTAGACCAACTTGAGACCTATCCCAAAGGGAAGCACCAATCCCTGACACTATTAATGGTACTCTGTTATGTTTGCAGAGAGAAGCCTATCATGACTGTCCTTTGAGACGCTCCACCCAGGAGTTTATTGAAACAGATGCAGAGACCCACAGTCAAACATTGGACAGAGCTCTGAGACACTTATGGAAGAGTTAGGGGGAAGAATTGAGGGCCCCAAAGGGGATAAGAACTCCACAGGAAGACCAAAAGAGTCAATTACCTGGACCCTTGGGAACTCTCAGAGACAGAACCACCAACCAAAGAGCATACATGAGCTGTACCTAATGTGTAGTGAATGTGCCGTACCCCAGCAACTGGAATAGGGGCTGTCCCGAAAGCTATTGCCTGCCTGTGGAATTCTTTCCCCTAACTGGGTTGCCTTGTTTGGCCTCAGTGAGAGGATAGACCTGTTCCTGCATAGACTTGATGGTGGCAGGATATCCAGGGCCTCCTCCCTCTCAGAGGAGAAGGGAATAGGAATTAGGTGATGGACTGTGTGAATGGGGAATGAAGGGGCAGCTATGAGGATATAAAGTGAATAAATAAATTAATTAATTAAAAAGGAAGAAAGTGAGTAAGGAGCTATATCCATGGTCAGTACTATAGCTTCTTCTCTTTTCCATTCCTCTTAAATATGCCCGAACTTCCTGGACTATTTTATCTTTCCATTTTGGTTCATCTTTTATAGGTTTTCAAATACCACCATGTCCAAAGTGATAATAACTTTCAATTTTTAATTTATGATTTGTAAGAACTATGTAAAAAACTTTATTTTATTTTAATAATACTTTAATCAATTGTTTGATAATTCCATATAATATATTTTGATCATATTTGTATATCTCCCCAAACTTTTTCCATATCTGCCTTCATCTTCCTACCTACCCAACTATCTGTTCTATTTTTAAAAATGAATTGGTCTGTGCCCAGATGCCAATGGGAGAAAACTGTTCTCCCAGAAGTGCTGACAAACCTGAGAATGCTGTAGGTCTATCATTCCTGCTCTGAGAGACCTGCCTGGAGTCCTTGGGATGCAGGAGCCGAGGAGCAGACTGGGACAGAATTCTTTCAGTTTCTGTCTGGGACTAGAACTGACCCTGTGCCACACCCCTCTGTGCCCAGATCCCGCTGGGAGAGAGCTGGCCTCCCAGGAATGCTGACACACCTGAGAGTGAAAGGAGGGTCAAGCCACTGACAAAAACAGCAAGACCAGCTAACACCAAAGATAAACAGATGGTGAGAGGCGAGTGGCTGGATATAAAATTAACTCAAATAAATCAAGAGCCTTCCTCTACTCAAAGAATAAGCAGTCAGAGAAAGAAATTAGGGAAATGATACTCTTCACAATAGCCACAAATCATATGAAATACCTTGGGGTGACTCTAATCAAGAAGTGAAAGATCTGCGTGACAAGAACTTCAAGTCTCTGATGAAAGAAATTGAAGATGATCTCAGAAGATGGAAAGATCTCCCATGCTCATGGATTGGTAGAATTAATATAGTAAAAGTGGCCATCTTCCTGAAAGCAATCTACAGATTCCGTGCAATCCCCATCAATATCCAAAGTCAATTCTTCACAGTGTTAGAAAGAGCAATTTAAAAATTCATTTGGAATAACAAAAAACCCAGGATAGCAAAAACTATTCTCAACAATAAAAGAACTTCTGGAGGAATCATCATCCCTGACATCAAGCTGTATTACAGAGCATTAGTGATTAAAAAAAAACCTGCATGATATTGGAACAGAAAGAGACATGTTGATCAATGGAATAGAACTGAAGACTCAGAAATAAACCCACACACCTAAGGATACTTGATTTTTGACAGAGAAGCTGAAACCATACAATAGAGAAAAGAAAGCATCTTCAACAAATGGTGCTGGTCTAACTCGATGTCTGTGTGTAGAAGACGGTAAACAGATCCATACTTATCATCCTGCACAAAACTTAAGTCCAAGTGAATCAATGACCTCAACATAAAACCAAATACATTAAATCTCGTAGAAGAGAGAGAGGGAAATAGCCTTGAACACATTGGTACAGGAAACAGCTTCCTGCAGAGAACACCAGTGGCTCAGGCTCTAAGATCAACAATTGATAAATGGGACCTCACGAAACTGAACAGCCTCTGTAAGGCCTACAGACTGGGGAAAGATACTTATTAACACTACATCAGACACAGGGCTAATATCCAAAATATATAAAGAACTCAAAAAGTTAGACTCTAATAAACCAAATAACCCAGTTAAAAAATGGTTTTGGCGCTAAACACAGAGCTCTCAATGAAGGAATCGCAAATGGCTGAGAAGCACTTAAAGAAATGCTCAACGTCCTTAGTCATCAGGGAAATGTAAATCAGAATGACCTGGGATTCCAGGAGTCCTTATTGTAGTTCGCATGTGAATTATCTTTCTCCTTTGGCGTCATGCACAGCGCCTTCCAGTAGCAATGAGCCTTTCACGTCAGTACTAGGATTAATTATCATGCTCTTTGCTCTTTTGAACAATTTTGTTCAATTCAGTTTGTTAATATTGTTTTGAGGGAGGTTTTTTTTTTGCATTTATATTCATACGGAGTGGTAAGTAGGAATTAATGATTTTGTTGTCCTTATCTAATTTTGGTACAAAGGTAATGCTGTCTTTGTAAAGTGAGCTTGAAATGGCTCTGTTTCTTTGCATTTTAAGCAATAGTTTGGGGAGCATTTACGTTTTCGCCTCTGTAAAGCCTTAGTAGAGTCCGACAATGAATATCTTGCTTTCTGGGCTTTTCTTTTTTGGAACGCACTTTAATACTGCTTTAATCTCATGGCTTGCCATTGATATGTATAAGTTAGTTGCATCTTCTTTTATAGTTTGATATTTTTAAGGTCATATGCGTATGTATAATTTTATGCATTTCTTCTAGAGGTTTTGGTCTATTGAAATATAAGCTTTCAAAATATGCTCTGTCAATACCAGAGACATTTTCTGTAATATCCCCCTTTTATCTAGAATTTTATTATTTTGGGGGGCTTCTTTTTATTTTCTTTATTTTGGATGAGAATTTATCATTTTAAAAAATCTCTTCAGAGAGCTAATTCTTGGTCTCCTTGTCATTTGTATTGTTCTTGTTTAGCCTTCATTTAATCAATTTCTACCCCCATGTTTATTTGTTTGTTTGTTACTTTTTTATTTATTTGCTTTTGTCTACTGTTTTTGTATTTGGCTAGTTCTTTTCTCTCTAAGATTTGGAAGTGCATCACTTGGTTATCTGCATGAGCATTCTTTTCCGTTTAACTTCTGGCACTCATAGCAAGAAGCTTTGGCTTTTAGAATTGTCTTCCCAACGCTCCCAAAGATCGTAGTAAGTTGTGTTTTTACTTTCATTTTAATTTAGCAAACTTTCACCTTGTCCCATGATGTTTTTTCTGTTAGAGTTCAAATGCATATTGTCAAATTTGCATGTGTTCATATATGTAGTTTTTCTTTCTTTTTTGTTTTTTTTATTGTAGATTTCTAATTTTATTCCATTCTTACCTAATATAATATAAGAAGTTATTTCCACTTTTTTACTTGTTAAACATCTCTCCTGGCATATAACATGACATATTTTGAAATAAATTCCATGGGCCACTTAGAATGGGTATTCCTCGACTGTAGTATGGGATATTATATAATGCCTTTTAATCTATTTGACCTCCTTTTAAGTAATGGCATCTTCATTGATTAAAGTGGGGTATTCAAATCTCTCATTATCAAAGTACCTGGATCTACTCTTTGTGTCCAATAGTGTTTGTTTTTATAAAACAGAGTATATCAATGTTTGGTGTATATTAATTACTTTTACATTGCTTAGATATAATGCCCCGACAAATAGCACATTTAAAAAGTAAAGGGCTCATTGTGGCTTTCAGTTGTAGAGGGATAGAGTTCATAATGGTATGGGAGCAGGGGCTGGAGGCAGAGTCACCATGTTTTATCTACATATAGGAAGTAGGGTAGGGGAGAATGGGAAACAAGACAAGGCTATAAACCTTTGTCTATAGTACAAACCATAGTGTTCTCAGTACAATACTTGCTTTACCAGGGCTTCATCTCCTAGAGGTTCTATTACCTTCCCAAACAGTGCGACCAGCCAAGGATCAAGATTTCAAACTCATGAGCCTCTGTAGGGCCTGTCTCATTTAAATCACCACAGGCAAATATGTATTTACAATTTTATTTCTTCTTGGTTGATTGTTCCCTTTATTAACATGCAGTGAGCCTTTTAATCTCTTGTCTGATTCATCAGATATGATGTAGATGCTCATGCTTGCTTTTGATTTCCATTTGCTTGGACCATCACTTTCTTGTTTACCTTTAGCCTTGTGTGTCTCTTTGCCAATGATGTTTTTTCATTTAGAAAAGGGTTGGGTGTTGCTTTTGGTCTATGTAGCCATTTTACCTGGAGAATTAATTACTGGTTTTCCATTATGCATTTTAGTGATCTTCTGGGTTATCTACTCAATATTTAATTCTCTCCTAGTTCTTATTTATCTATGTTGTCTCCTCTTGGGATTTATTCATTCACATGGTCTTGTTATCTTTTTTTCTTCCTTTGTGTGCAGTATTCCCTTACACATCTTTTGTAATGCTCTTATTGGTCCTGAATTGTTTTGGCTGATGCTTATCATGATAGGTCTTCATTTCTCCTTTTATGTTGAAGGATAGCTTTGAGGGGCATAACAATTTTGGTTAGTGGGTATTTTCTTCATAGCTTAAAATTCATCAGCCCAGATGTTTTGTGTCTATGTTTTCTATTGAGAATTCTGTTGCTACTCTTTAAATAATTTCATACTTCTCTTTTCTAGATTCCAATATTCTGTCTTTGACCTATTAACTAATCTCATGTTAAGATATTCTTTTATGGTCATACTTATTTTAGGTTCTGTTTTCCTATTTATTCGTTTATTTTTGCTTTTGGATCTCCCATAGTCCAGGATGTCTTCAAGTTCACTATGCAGCTTAAACTGGCCTTGAATCCTAATTCTCCAGCTACTTCCTCCCAAGTGCTGGGATTTCAGCGCATGGCATGCCAGCTAATGTTTTCCAGGTGTGGATGCTTATGTTTCCGATGTTTGAACAATGAGCCAGACAGTTTAACCAAATAGTTTGTTTTTACTCTTTTAGTTTTAATCTTAGCTCTTACTTATACACCAAAGATTCATAGAATTGTTCTTGGAATAATGTTTCTGAGGTCTTGAAATCTGTATTTTAGTGTTAGCCCCTTCATTATTTCTTCTGAATGTAATAATTCCTAAATCCTATCTTTGATCCATGATATTCTTTCTTTCGCCAGTTCTAATTAATTGACAACACTTTCCATTGACTTTCTTATTTGGTTTATTGAGCTTCCCCCCCACCCCAACATACTTCCCCTTTTGAAAAAGAATCACTGTGTCTTTGCTGAAAGTTTCATCTAAGTGCCAAATTTCTAGTCCAGATATTAAGCTAATTTCATTCATCACTCCCAAAATTTCAGATTGCTACAATGAGGTATTGTTTTAAGAGACACAGTGTCCAGTTATCCTAACTTCTGTGCTGAGGAATGATACTCTTTCCTGATGATTACTGTAAATATGGAGAAATCTGAAGCCAGGGCTAGACAATTTCTTAATTTAGACAGGACTCTTTACCATGTGCGATTTGCTGCTGGAGAGGCTGAGAACTCTGAATTCAAGCATGGCTGGGCATGGCAGTTTCCTTCCTCCCACAGCGTAGTACACTGGTGGGCAGGGTCTTCAAATGCTGAGGCAGACAGGCAGGCAGGCAGGCAGGCAGGCAGGAACTATGGCTCCTCAGTTCTCAGCCCCCAGCACAGGACCCAGTGCTTTGTGCCTGAAACAAATGATCCGCGTGGCATAAAGGGCACATTATATCACACAGAGTGCTACACTGTCTGCTTATTTTAAGAAACAACCCAGAAATATTATTACATAGCATTATACAATATTTTAAGAAATAAAATATTCCTGTCTCACTCAGCAATTAGGAAGAAATACTAATCCCTTATGTTTTGAAAAAGTAAAATTTGAACACTGGACAAAATAAACATTTATAAATTTTTGTAATTATTTTCTGTATTATCAAGGTTTTAAGCATCATATGTTTTAAAGATTTGTCATAATGAAATGTAATTAAGTTCTACTAATGAATAACGAGTGTACTTCAGCAAAATTAGTAATTTTGAACATGTGATAAATGAAATTAGGACCCAAGAAAATTAGTTTTAATTTGGTTAAAGAGTACATACACCACAAAGAAATGACAAGCTTCTCCACTTCAAGGCAATTATATAAAAAAGTCACTTGAAAACAATATGCAACAAAATAATAATGTATATATTCCTTAAATATTAATCTTGATGAGTTCTCACTTAAAATGCTGATATGATTTTGATGTATTCTATATATGTCCTATGTATCTATTGAAAGATCTTTGCCATGGAAGTTCCAGGAAATTAATACCATAAAAACTGTATCTTTGGAATTAGTCATCATGTATGATTTACTTTTGCCAGAATGGTGTACATTGAATTGGCACAAGTCCTTCTCTACTACATCACTGTCTTCTTGGAGTCCCAATGTCATTAATCTTGGATAAAGATAAGCACCATCGTAAAGACTAGCTAAAAATGATGGGACATTTCAATTTAGCTGTTTTCTTTCCCAGTTATCTTTAGGATTAGAGCTCAGCTAATTTCTTGTATGCTGGCATTATCCACATGACTGCGAAAACTCTGGGCAGCAATCCTTTTGTAAGCATCACGTTTATAAGGCATAATCACTAAGCTTTGAAGAATTAATTTAATCCTTGGAGAAGAAGTAGATCCTCAGAATAACGTAGACCATATAAACACTGCCTTTCTGTGTATCTATTGATTGGTTGGCCTTTTCTATTTGTAAAGTCAACATCTTTTTTAAAAGTAAAGATTAAAATTTTAAAAATATTTATTTTTATGTGTATGAATGTTTGCCTGTATATATGTATATATTGAGTATGCATCTGGTTCTCATGGAGAACAGAAGAGGATGTTAGATCACCTAGAAGTGGAGTTACAGACGATTGTGAGCCACCTGATATGGCTGCCAGGAACTGAACATGTGTCCTCTGTAAGAGCAGCAAGGGCTCTTTACTATGGACCCATTTCTGCAGCCCCCAAAGGATTTGCTTTTGTAATTTTTGGGGGGAAGAGAGAGGCATGGAGGAAGTGTGGGAGGGAGAAAGAGAGAGAGGGAAAGGGAAAGGGAGATGGAGGAGGGAGGGAGACAGAGAGACAGAGAGACAGAGAGAGAGATGCTACATGTGGAAGCTAGCAGAGGGCTTTTGATCCCCTGGAGATAGTTACAGGCTTTTGTGGGACACTCAGTGTGGGTGCTGGGAACTGAATTTGGTTATTCTGGAAAACCAGGTGATTTTAGCTACTAAGACTTTCCTCTAGCCTCTCAAAATCTCATAATTCAAGCGGCCAGTTCAGAAACCATATACATATAAATAACATTATACAAACAGCAGCCTTTATTTATATATTTAGCAATATGTATTCCTATACATAAATATATTTTAAATATATTCATGAATATATATGAAACACTATTTGTTATATATACACAATAAATATACAGTATATTATATCTATCCATTGTAATATTATATATGTTATATATCCTATATGTTATATAATATATTTAAATACTATACATATATGCGTGTGATATATATATATGCTATTACTTTGAGAGACATCAATAGGGGCTCATGGGAAAGATTGGAAGGTGGTTATGGTGTACTTACATTTTAATTTCAGGAAATAATTAGTTTATTTGAAGAAAAGAATGATGAAGATTAATAAATGTTTCTTAGTTTTGCTTATGAACTTGTAGTTAAAGGGGCATTTTATTTTTTACAATTCATCCGTCCCTTTTATAGGCTCATGTTCATTTATATTTCACGTTGTTTTATGACATTCTCCTCTGGGCAGATATATTAGGCAATGTTCATTTTATTGCAACCCATGGAAGGAAAATTACTCTCACTAACTCAGGCAAAAAACAGACTTACTTCATAGAATTAAAAACAAACAAGCAAACAAACCAAACAGCTAAGCAGCCATGCAAGAATGAATGATCTAGGGCCTTAGGGAAGCACTAATGGAGCTAGTATTATAGATTTGACTTAGTTGTCAGGCAACCATGTCTACGCAGGACCCCAGGTCCCTCTGTTTAAATTCAATTCTCATGAGAACACATGAATTCGTCCCATCTACTTCTAATATTCCTAGCTTTGATCGGCTAGCCATGGCCAGAACTGAGGTAGAAGAATAGGACTGGCTTTATTGCGAATCATTTTATGTTTGTCACAAAACAATATCATTCTCTTCAGGGCTGATAGGACCTTTGAAATAACTTATTCCCCAAATAACAGTAATTTCATAAAGTTCATATCAAAGCCCAGAATCTTTTTTAGGATTATATCTGAAACTCTCCTTATTTTTAATCCATCAATCTAACTGCTCAGCCCGTGAAGTCATGACTGTGGCAGCCATCTGTAACAAATGCCTTTCTGCTTCTGGGCAGGATAAACTCACCTATCTGTTATCAAAAAGAAATAACAGGGCGGGGGAGCTAGGGCCTAGCAGAAAAACTCCTCTCCAGTGCTAGGAAGTAATTTACTCTGCAGTTAATTTGTGTCTCCATTACCAAATATTTTCCCCTCAATTTCAAATCTGTTCGTGATGGCCTCCTGGAGTTTTTGTTTCTTCATTATTACATGTTAGGAAATGCATGAAATGAATCTGGATGGTGCTTTATTTCAATCTATCTGTAGAGTCTTTGAGAGATTTTCTGACCACAACAAGCTTTGCTTTGATGTTCATTCAGTTCTTTCATGTCCATTTACTGTGGAGAAGAAGGGCTGAGGTGAACTGTGGCTCCCTGGCATACGGACTTGCCCAGGTGGAAAATTTTGCTACTGCATTCAGCAAAATTTTCCAAGCTGAACTAAAGCCATATTCCCTGAAGTTAAAATGCTGAAAGATAAATTTAGCAATACTCTTGAGATGGGAGCTAGAGAGATGGCTTAGTAGTTAATAGCACTTCCTCTTGTCTCAGAGGACCTGAGTTTTGGTTCCCAGCACTCACATCAGGTGGCACACAAACGCCTATAAGTCCAGCCCCAGGAAACCTGATGCCCACTGCCATTGATCAGTACCTGCATGCACATGATGTATAGAAACTCATGAATGCACACACTTACACATAACTGAAAATACATCTTTAAGAAAAACTGCAAAGGACCCTATAAGGAACCTGGTGGAATTGCATGTAAGCTAACACTTTTTTTGTTTAATTAAAAATGAGGAACAGGTGTGAGGGCATTGTGTTCTTTAGATTACTTCATGCTGTCTGGGAGCAACATTGTCTTGGGGAGCCATGAGAAAACTGGGTTGCTGGCCAAGTCCTGAGAGAGCTGGCTGTTTCACTGCTGTCTAGGATCTGTGGGATCATCTGACACTACGAAGGTGCAGGTTGAGTTAAAACAGTCTGTGAGACTAGAGGAGAGCACCTATGGGCAGACCCTCTCGAGTTGTCCTGGATGCAGATTTTGAAGAAACACCTAGACTTGGCAGGAAGTTGGAAAGTGTGTGTGTGTGTGTGTGTGTGTGTGTGTGTGTGTGTGTGAAGATTAAGTAGGTTAGGGAGAATTATTTTTTAGGCATACATTTGAAATTTTTAGACCCATGATCTTGGTAGTTGGGAGGAGGGGAGCCTAAAACCAGGGAATTGGGGAGGAATCCCACCCTCTGGAATCAGCAACAGGTGGGAAACTTAGGCCATTAAGTCACAGGGGTACTTCTCTGGAGCCCATTTGACCAATGATATGTGGATCTGGGTGGATTTCCTGAAGTTTACAGGAATCTTTTAAATTTACAAAAAGAGATAAATTTTAGACACGTTAGCATTACCGTCATTTGTAATCTGTGCTGAAATCCACATTGTAGAGAAAAGCAGTAGACATACATATTTGTGTCTTTGTAGAGGCTTGGTAAACGATTATTTTGTTAAAAGAGTGAAGATTCCTTAAGGCAAGCTCAGGGAAGACAGAAGCCTCCCATGGAGTAGAAGGAGGAAAGGTCACTAGACCTATATTTTCAGTATGACTATAGACCATGAAAGCAGAGCTTCAGAGGGGAGTTGAGAGAGACTTGCGCACAGGGCATTTGGCCATCTGCTTCTCCAGAGTCCTTCATTCTTACTTTCTAGAAAGAATAGACTCATCTGGATTTGTGCAAGTCTAGAAAGTTATTTTTCCTGCAGAAGGGCATAAATTCATTTTTTTTAATTTAAATTTTTTTCTCTCATATATTACATCCCAACCACAGTCCCCCATTCTCCCCACGTAGGCTCTCTCAACTCTCTTCTACCCCAGATCTGTTCCCTTCTTCCTCCACGCAGAGAAGAGCAGTCCTCCCAGGGACATCAAACACAGCATCACAAGCTACCACAGGACCAGGAAGTACCATCACATCAAGAATGAGCAGGGTGACCCAGTAGGAGCAAAAGGGTCCCAAAGGAGGTAAAAAGGGTCAGAGACAGTGCCTCCCCCTCCCCCATCGCACTGTTAGGATTTCTGAAAGAAAGCTAAGCCGCTTAACAGTAACATCAGCAGAGGGCCTAGGTCAGACATTTACAGGCTCCCTGATGTCTGCATGTTCCATGAATCCCAGTCAGGTGATTCTGTGGAAGTGTTCTCCTGGTGTGTCCACGACTGACTTCTCTGGTTCCTCCAGAATGATTCTTAATACCCTGCAAACTTTTACTTCTTTTAGAGCCCATTGAGCCCCACACTTTTGTTTCAATTCAAATATTTCCATATTCTCTCCTTTGTAAGTGTAAATTATGAACAGTCTACAAAAGACACAATCTGATAGTGAACTATATTCCCGTCTCTTTCTTCAGTTATAATTGTTCCTTATAAGGTTATTGTTGATATAGGTATAGATTTGTACCTTTCCTGTTGTCTAAATGACCTCCATTTTTGTTTCTCTCGATGAATGTTATTATCTCTGAGAATACTCCAAAACTATGTAATATTAAATAAGAACAAACATTTTATATCCTCACATTTTTTGTTTTGTTTTTTAACAGTATATAATATAATTCTATAGAACAATGGTGAATATCATTTATCATTATAGCATTTACTTATTTATTTTTTTAAGATACTGTCTTGCTCTGTAGTCCAAGTTGGCTTCTAGTTTGAAATCTTTATGTTCAGTAAGAGATCATGAAAACTCTCTCACTCACAATAACAGCCTTAAAAATCTACGAGTAAGTCTAATCAAGATAGTTAGACCTTTACAATGAAAACTTTAAATCTCTGTAGTCAGTGATCGAAGAAAACATTAGAAGATGGATAGCTATTCCATGCTCATGAATTTAATATTGTGAAAATGAGTGTGTTATCAAAACAATGTAAAGGGGCTGGGGATTTAGCTCAGTGGTAGAGCGCTTGCCTAGCAAACGCAAGGCCCTGGGTTCGGTCCCCAGCTCCGAAAAATAGAAAAAAGAAAAGAAAAGAAAAGAAAAGAAAACAAAACAAAAACAATGTAAAGGTTCAATACGATCCCAATCAAAATCCCCATTATATCCTTCACAGAGATAGGAAAACGTCCTAAAGTTCATGTGGAATCACAAAAGAAACCTGATTGTCAAAGCAATCCTGGAAAAATACAATTCTAAAGGGATTAGTAAACCAGATTTCAAGATAAATTACAGAGTTATGGTAATATAAGTAGGACAGAACAAAATCAGGCGTTAATATCAATGTAATAAAAGAAGATCTTCCCTAACTCTACATTCAAAGAGAGTTTATAGATAACAAAATAACAACAGCATCAGCAACAAAGAATAATAAAGCTTCTCAAACTTAAATTTACTATGAAACTGAGCAGAGGTTTCTTGAAAAAAGAAATGATAATGTCTAAGGAAAACATTAAGATGTTTGATATCTTTAGCAATCAGGGTAATGTAAATTAAAACTACTGTGAGGTTTCATCTTGGCTGTGAGGTTTCAGGAGGGTTATGATCAAGAAAACAACTGACAATTGGTGGTAAGGATTCAGAAGAGTAACTTTCATGGTGGGCTTGCAAAGTGGTGCGTTCCTCTGGAATCAGAGTGCAGAAGCGTCAAAGATTTAAAAGCAGATGTGCCAGACGACCCAGCTATATCTTCCCAAGGAGTCAACACCCAATTCTGTAAATATTTGCTAGTCAAATTCATGTTGTTTGTATTCACCATAGCTAAGAAATGGAAACAACCTAAACGTCCTTGGGCAGATGAAAAGGTGGTACATATACACAATGGAGTCCTACTCATTAGTAATGAAAGTGAAATAATTAAATTATCCAACAGCTGGATAGAACCGGTAAATATTGTACTAAGTGAGGTAGCCCAGAAAGACAGGTCATATACATGTTCTTTCTTTTTATGTGGATCCCAGCTCTGAATCTTTAGATGTAAGGATATAACCTGATGTAACCACAGAAGCCAGGACCATAAAAAGGGACCTTGGTACAGGTGGAAAAGGAGCTCTGGAGAGGGGCATAGTCAGACATGGGTGCTATGAGGAAAGAATGGAGAAAATGAGGTCATTAGCTGGGGAATGGTACTGCAATGGGAGAGAGAGGAAGGAGAGACAAATGACAGTAACTATGTTTGAAAAGCCATATTATCTTACAATTTTACTTAAATATATATATACATATATATATGTATATATAAAATGCATCTGTAGTCTAAATGGAGTCATACCACACAGGGTGATCCAACAGTCACAAACCAAACCAACAATAACAAGAACCACAACCACATGCTGCCAGACATAGGAAACTCTACTTCAAGTTGCCTATCAGGAGGGGCTCCAAGAGATTCTCAAAGCATCATAGGCTATCGCCACTGTACTTGGTTGACTCCCAGAATTTGAAAGCAAAACCATGTTGCTGAAGACATCACACACTTTGGACACAGGGTTTGGAGGAATAAGGCTGGAACTGACCCAGAAGCCTGCTCCATAAAGACTAGCTCTTATAATATTAGAAGGTGTTATGCAATCTGCCCAGGGGGAAAAGCAATAAGTTGTGCTACTAAGTCTGGCAAGATATACCGAATAGTGCTATATTGAGATTGTTATCTAGCGTGTATCAGCAGACATCCAATTGGACTTAAGACCCTCTTAGTAGGAGGGAGTTCATGTCTGGTACTATAAATCTAGTCTACTGCCATGACTGGAGAAGTCACAGACCCTAGAGGAGAACCTATTGTTGCCATTGCCTCAAATAAGCATATTTTAAAACTGTATTCTAAGTATTTACTCTTATACGAAGAGAATAAGTGTAGCTCTCACTTCTCAAAGAAGCTTCCTTTTTCAGTATATGGAGACCATTCCAGAGACGCACAATGGGTCAAGTGCTAAACATGAGTGACTATGGGGTATCAAACCCTAGTAGTTAGATCTACAACAACCTCTATACCCAAGGACCTGGGGACATCTCATCTATCTTTCTTACATACCTCAGTGATGGTATGGTCCATAGTAGGTTGAGTCTTTCTACATTAATTCACAACCAATAAAGAGCTCAGTAAATATACTCAGAGGCCAATCTGATGGAGGCAATCCTTCAACTGACTTCCTGCTTCCCAGTCATGTCAAGCTGACAATAAATCTAGGCCATATAACCAGGTTTTTAATTTCAGCCATTTTATTGCTTTCTCTGAGACATTATTTTGGTTTCTGTGTTTAGTAGATTAAGGCAATAGAGTAAGACATTCGTGGGACAACAAATAAAGCCAAATTTTACTGTATAGTAAGTAAATCCTGTATGTAATTATCAGCTCAGCCAAACCTAAGTAACAGAAGCAATTGTAGAAAACATATGACTGTGTTTATGAATTCAGTGGCATAAGCAATGTTAAATAAGGCACAGAATGGCCATAGGAAAATGGCTGACAAATCAGATGCCAAAGTCACCAACTTCTTTGTGATGAAAAGACATTATGAATAACAGACCTTGTAAAAGTCCAGATTCATACCGCATCTCTATCCCATGCATGGTTACATTAAGAAGATGCGGTAGGAAGCAGAGTTTCATCAGACATTGATCTTCTGATCCTTGATCTTGGCTAGCCTATTTTCTATCCTAATAAAAAATACATTTTTACTGTTTATAGGTTTCTTGGCCTATGATCTGTGTAACAAGAACCTGCATAGATTAAGAGAAAGACATAGAGAGAAAAACTGTTAAAAACAGAAAAAAAGTATTATAAGCTATGAGCTTGGCACATAGAGATTAGCTAGTAATTTTTGTTTCTTAGGGAGGTGCTGAAATGTGAGGTAATAGAAGGGAGGTTTACATTTATGCACAACATTACAATACATGCTTTGCTGGAATAATGTATTCATAAATTATTTTCTATTTATTCCACATTTTTATATTCCTATGTGGAGTAAATAATTTACTTAGCTATATGTTTTAATTAACAGATCATTAATTAATTCTCCATTTCAATAGCTCTTCTTTATGTATGTCCTTAAGAACATTCAGGAGGTTTTTCTTTAGGATGCATTTAAAAAATGGAAGTTGTGGCTTACCCGCCTTTCAAAATGCCAGCAAAAATGTATATCCTAAGAATAAGTGTATGTCTGCTAGTTTTCTACATTATTACCTACCAATGATAGATAACACTGAAATGAGAAATGTGGTAGATGCATAGGAACATGGGGAAAGCGTCACTTCTGGAACAATGTGCACAATGACAATTCAACACAAGACTATGCCTGTTCTCATTCACAATTGTGAATATACAAAATATAACCATTGTTGGAACGGGAGAGGTCTTCAGTCATCTGTTCAGCAAAAACGTTTTAATATGTACTTTGGGATTTAGAGGAAGCATGCCAATATACTTCACTATTCAGTCAAGTGAGACAAACATCTAGGTTTTTGAAATTAGAAAAAAATAAGCCTAACTCAATAGAGAAATGGCCCATGCATTCTGTACTAAGAAATGAATAAATGTCAACCAAGCTCCATAAGTAAACTGCAGCCAAGCCCTGTCAGCAGATCACATCCAACAGAGCTTCCATAACCTTCCTGTAACAATTATATGTGTAGGAGCAAAAACTCACCTCCTGCAAAAACAAAACCTTACACTTCTAAGAATTGGAAAATGAAATAAAAAGTGAATTGATTGGGACAAATTGGAATCATGAATAGCATTAAGTCTTAGAGCATGATGCTGTGATTTGGTTATGGCTAATGCAATAATGTTGAGAAGTGATGATCATGGAGGTTCTTCTTTCATGGATGAATAAGTGTTGCTATAATGTATAGTACATTGCCATGGAAATGCGTTAACTGGTTTAAAAAATGAACTTCTTTTTGCTTGCTTTCTTATGCACTTCTGTCCTTCACAATGGAAAAACAAAGCAATGAGACTCACTAGATGTATGTGTCTTGGAATTTCTTTTCTTTATAAATTACCTAGTTTTTGTTCTGTTGTAGTAAAAAACAGAGTAAGTCAGGGATGTATATAGAGTATTCTAAAGTTAGGTTGAAATAGCACATCAGATGATGAAACAAGGGACTGAGAACTTTAAGAAGTTTTTGCTTCTTGTTTTTTTAGGAACAGGAGAGAGAGAGAGAGAGAGAGAGAGAGAGAGAGAGAGAGAGAGAGAGAGAGAGAGAGAGAGAGAGAGAGAGAGAGAAATTCTAGATGAGATTACATAGCTCACTTTTATAACCAATGTAGGTAATCTAAGAAGGTTACGCACATAAGTTTATATCTAGGAAAATCATAGTTTAAAAAATGCAGAAAAGTTCAGGAACAACGAGGGCGGTTTTGAGAGTGCACTTGAAACTAAGGCATTTCTCTCAGGTTTTACTACATTAAAGTAGACCTTGCCAAACTATCTGGGATCTTTTGCTTGGAAGTATGACCTAGAGGTGAGAAATAGCACTGAATTAATAACAAATGGGTAGGGAAAAGCATCTTTTTTATAAATAGGCTGTAAAAAAATTACTGAACATAATTTTATTGCTGTGCTGTATTCTAAAGCATCATGAAGGGGATGAGTTTTTATTAATCTATAAATTACAAAATTAGGCAACATTGACATCCCAGGATTCTATGTCTATCTTGTAGCTTGGGTTATGCTGAATGAATGAAATGAACAAGGTTTGGCCTCAAGATACCAATTACAAAGAAGTGAGACTGTATTTAGTGTTGTGTTGGGAGAATGGTTAAGAAGAGGAACACAACTTTTCTTCAGTTCTATCTTGGTGTAATCAAGTTTGTGATGGGGCTCATTCATTCAGAAATAGAGACAATGGGACTGAGATGCAGTTGAGACACGTTTTGAGATGTAAGTATAATATCGTAAACTATTTGTGACTGGAAGAAGATGGGCAATAAAATTCTTGAAGTAGGAGCCAGAGTTTTGTGAGGTATTTCTGCTGCATGACTGTGAGATATGCATAGGGTCTAGAAAATTTTAGTAGAGAACAAAAGCAAATTCCAGAATATACTTTCTTTTTACCAGTATCCTTATCCAAGCTGCATTGTAGAACTGAGGCTGCTCACAGGCCCTGATACATAAGAAAACCTTGCTGTGTTAAAGAATGTCTTACCACCACAGGAGCCTCCTATAAGTCTTCAATCACAGATAGTGAAGGTGAAGCCTGTTTTGTGGTATGCGATATACAATTCACGTGATAATATTGTAAAATAATATTGTGCAATAGTACTGTAACCTTGATCACATAAAAACTGATTGTTTACATACCCTTATATATATGCCCCTTCGGATTGGGATCTTTTATTTCTTTTTTAAGATTTTATTATAAATTTAACTTAGATAATCTTTTTTACTCAGTCCAGTCATTATCCCCCTCCTGTTTTATTTCTTTGGAATAGATTCTTAACCTTGAAAAATGAAATAAAATGATTGAAGTGTGTGACGGTTTGAATATGCTTGGCCTATGGGAAGTGGCAGTATTAGGCAGAAATGTGTCACTGTGGGGGTGGCCTTTGAGGTCCTGTGATAAGCTCCACCCAGGGCAAAAGAGATACTCCTCCTGGTTGCTGGTGGAAGACTATCTGTCTTGGCTGCAGTTGGATCAAATGCAGAACTCTCAGCTCCTTCTCAAGCGCTATGCTTGCCTGGATGCTGCCATGTTTCCTCCTCTGAGGATAATGGACTGAACCTCTGAGACTGTAAGCCAACCCCAATTAAATGCTTCCCTTCGTAAGAGTGGCCTTGGTCATGTTATCCCTTCACAACAATGAAACCCTAACTAATACTGTTTAGTGCTTTTAATTTTAGTGGCTGCTTAAAAGCTGAGTTCGTTCTTGAATAAGCACACAGAAGTGTTCACTTCTTTACAGCCAGAATTGTATTTACGGCTCTTTTCAACTTTACTACTCTAGCAGTTGTGAAGTAATGTCTCAGTGCTCCGGTATTTGAATTTCCTACTCATGAATATGATAAATGCCGCCTGATTCTTATTCTGAAAATTGAGATTGAAATTTGTCAATCTGTTACCTGTTTTGTTATACATGACTGAAGAGAAAAATAACTGTATTTTAGTACATACTGCTAACTTAAGCAATAAATTCTAATGTGGTTTACTGATCGTTGGAAATCACATTTAGTATGGCAATGTGTACTAGAAAATAAAAAAGAAAATTAAACACCATGACACCTGGAATTCTTGTCCAGGAATTTCCATAAAGAATTTAGAGGACTGGTGTGCTGGTTGGTTACTATCAACTTGAAATGCCTAACATCATTTAGGAAGAGGGAAATCTAACTGAACAATTGGCCCAATCATATTGATTTGCAACTATATATGTTAGGACTTATCATGATTAATAATTGATGTGGGAGTCCCACACATAGAGGGAAAACCATCCTGGGCAGGTTGGCCTGGGCTGTAGCAGAAAGAGAGGGGGAGAGAGAAACAGAGAGACAGAGACACAGATAGTGAGAGACAGAGATGCACAGAGATATAGAGCAGAGAGGGGAGGTAGGGAGGGAGAGAACAGAGAGGAGAGAGCACTAGCACTTGTAAGAATTGCCCCTCTTTGAATTTTACTCCAGGTCCCAGACTTGAGCTCCTGCACTAACTTCCTTCTGAGGTGAATTATTTACCTGGAAATGTAAACTAAACAAATATTTGCCTCCCTCATGTTGCCTTTGGTCATGTATTTCTCATAGCAACACCAACCGGAAAGGTGAGACCTATGTAGTGTGTACTAGAAATCTTCCTTACAATTTAGAGAGGGTTCATTAAATTCTGTATAATTTATGACACTAGTCAAGAGACTGAGAGGAGGCATTTAAGATAGGGAAAACTAGAAAATTCCTTCATTCTTATGATACTTTCATTAATACTCACATCTCCATAAAAAAAATCCCACTTCTGTCATGAAGAAAAACCACACTCTCTCTGAAAAAGGGAGCAAAATGCTTAGAGGATGAAGAAAGGCTGTTAGGAAGATGGCTGGGGGGTGGCTGAGAAATCTATTACTTCAAAATGAGAATGCACATAGCTTCTTCAATGGTTCTTCAGCAGGAGAAAACAGAAAGAAAGCCCAGAGAGCAGCAGAAGTATCCTGGAGGAGGTCATAGAGATGCCATTTAGAGGCTTTAAAGAACTCCAAAGTTCAGCAACATAGAGCAGACTCCTGAAAGCTGACCATGTGGGGCTCCCATTGTCCCATTGATTTATCTCATCTGTGACTCTCAGAGAGGAGGTGGGCGTCCCCCTTGTGAGGGGACCTCTCTTTGTGGGTGTTCAGTGAATTCTATCAGAGGGTCTCCAGCAGAGGGTACTTCATTTTTCTATTACCAAAGCTCTCCGATGTAGATCTACTTATCATGGGAAAAAGGATGCACAGAGCCAAACAAATGGACTTTGCCCCGGCCTGTGGGGGTTCAGCAGAGACCTGAGAGGGGGTGAAAGAATGGGGGACAGGAGGCACGAAGAAGGAGAGCATGTCACTGGTCTGGTCAAGCTCTCAAACTTTATTTTGATACAGTGACTTATAAAAGACAAGCAGGCGGGAAGGCCACGCAGGGCCCAAGATCAATTTCACTACCGTCCCCACCCTCCCTATAGCCCTAAACCATAAATTGCAGGTATGTTGATAAGCACAGATAACTGGTAAGGCTTCTCAGAGGGTGTAAGTGGGCTTGACCTTTCTGAAACATTCCTGAGACAGAGGCTGTGTGAGCTTTGCTTCCGGCAGGACTTCTCATACTGAATTCTTCATTAATTACATTTGCTTTTAGACCTTTCGTACCTGTACATAATGCATACTGACAAATCTCACTGCCGCCCCTCTCTCACTCTTTCTTAGTCTCCATTATAATCACCAATCTCTTTCTAGGGTTAATATCTACTAACTTTGCTTCGTGAGTTACTGAGATTAACAATGGCAATCTGTAGGACCACGGGTTTGGACCTATCCACGGGAGCCTGGTGGGCTCAGCAGGGGGAGCACATCTGAAGGCAGTGATTCCCCCTCTTCCAGAATCTACCCAACAGTTTAGAGGTAAAAGTCAGGACCCCTAGAGCCCCTCCTTATCTTCCTTGACTGATTGCTGGTAGGGCTGCTTTTGTTGGTGCACAGTGAAGGTAATGACAGTTGGTACGAGAAGTTGGTCTAAAGAATGACATTTTGCAGGGCAGGGAGGTGGGTGGGGATGGTTTGGGGATAGGCTGACGAGCCTTTCTTAATTTTACATCTTGCGCAGCATCTCCCCCCCCCCATCTTTATTAACTTGAGTATTTCTTATTTACATTTCGATTGTTATTCCCCTTCCCGGTTTCTGGGCCAACATCCCCTAGCCCCTCCCCCTCCCCTTCTATATGGGTGTTCCCCTTCCCATTCTCCCCCCATTACCGTCCTCCCCCCAACAGTCTAGTTCACTGGGGGTTCAGTCTTAGCAGGACCCAGGGCTTCCCCTTCCACTGGTGTTCTTACTAGGATATGCATTGCTACCTATGAGGTCAGAGTCCAGGGTCAGTCCATGTATAGTCTTTAGGTAGTGGCTTAGTCCCTGGAAGCTCTGGTTGGTTGGCATTGTTGTTCATATGGGGTCTCGAGTCCTTGGGCAGCATCTTGCACCTCTGTAATCCCCACTGTTCATTTTAAGAAATGGCTTCTCAGATTAATCATGGGAGCACCATTTGTCTGTGGCCCTGAGCAGAGATTTAGAATGCAGTTTGCTTCAATGTGAGAAGGCGAGGCTGATTCCAGGAGAGGCTTCAAATCAGCAGTCAAGGAGATTAGGTCTAAATCTTTGTCTCCAAGAACTGGGCAATTCCAGATAAGTCTAGACCCCAGAAACTGCCCTGCAACCTGGTCTAAGGCAAGGACAATGGGTCAGCAGCAGTTTCCAGACTTCCTCAGCTACTTCCTTAAGTTTCCAGCCCCCGCATCCTGGTAATGCAATGTCTGTAGAGATGGACCCAACAGATTAACATAGAGGTCACCTACCCCAGAATTCCTTAATGTGCTTTAAATCAGGCCTGCAAGTTCACTTGGTTGTCTCTCTTTTCTTGTAATGGGCGATCCTAGCATGCTGGACTTTTGCAGAATAAAACACTCTAAGCGTTTACATACTATTAGATTACTGAGTATCATTCTTCTGTAATCATGGATCTTACAAATGCAAAGCTAGTTAAGGGGCAGCACTAAGTTCTGCCTGGCCCTATGACCTTCTCAGAGAGTATAATACACACTCCATGCTATTCTGCTAAGAGAAGGACTGTCTTGTCCACCTGTAAGTGCTAAATCCTTTTTGGAAATGGGGATTATAATCTTCTTCTTTTCAGTTCCAAATCAAATGTGTCACAATGAAGTCAACCAAATTCACTGAACTAATAACCTTTACTAGAACATACAGTGGGGACTTCGGAGGCAAGATTCAGGGGTGAGAAAAAAATCCTCTTTTTGTATGTGTGAGTTTTTCTCCAGATGCTAGAAAAAGGGGAAACCAGAGACTAGCACAAAAGACATGGAGTAGTTAAGGGTGTAAGTTTTGATATCAGAAAAGGTCATCCTAATCCAGAGCATCCATACTTATGTGTGGTTTATAAGTAGAAATATAGGCTGAAACACAAGTAAGGGAACTGTTTTGTAAATGAAACTTAGTGAGAATCAGAGTCAGCTAATAATAAAGTTGTTTAATAATAGCCAGCCCCTCTTCCATTGTAAGCCAGTATAAAACACCACAGCTCTTGGTGCTCACTGACGTCCACACCCCCCCAACATGTCATTGTGGTTGGAAATGCTTTGGCAGCCCTGTAGAGCTGCCAGGTGCACTGGACAGGGGACAGAGCTAGGCAACAGTGTTCTCTTTGTTCAGCACTATTGAATTTCCCAGCACAACATTAGTGTCTCAGGAAATCCTTCTCAAGAAGTTATTTCCAGCCTGCAGCTAGTGGTTTATTTCAAACGTCTGAATGAGCTGAAGAGTTTCCCCTGGTCTGAAGTTGCTTGTCCTGGCAGACAGATGTCTGATTGCTTCTTACTTTCCACACACGTTGTCTCTGCTACAAAAAAACTTAAACGTCTCCCACCACAAGATGGCAAAATAATGAACTCAGTAGGAAACAGGTCTTATCACAATGCTCCTCCATAATTCTTCTGCTTGTTTGTTTAATTTTCTTTTTTACCATAGCAATGTTATTTTCACTGTGTCATCATTATGGGTGTTTCACTGATTTCCATGCAATACCTGGCATCAGTTTCAGCCATACTGTTTGAAATCTCTTGGAATTTGAAGCAAAACCACAGTGGAAACTGACTTTGGCAAGCACACCTCTCACACAGGCTCTTGTTTTCCTTAAAAGGAGTCTAGAGGGCTGGGATGAGATGATGCTCTGGGCAGCACAAAACCTTCTCAGCAGGTGTGAGGTATGCTTAAAGACTGAACACCAGGCTCTTCCAAATGGAAAGAAGTAGGAGCAATCTAAAGAGGTTTGCTAAAAACCACTTATTGTCTCTTAGCTCCTGGAGTTCACCAGACAAAGCACTCAGAGCTTGTCTTGTGAAGGACATATACAGGTAATTTCTGGCACATCTGGGTTGGAATAGCACAGTAATTTCTTTAGGAACATTCTCAGAATTTTATTTGAATCTTCATAGCATAGATATGTATTGTAGATAAATATTACTTGTAGATAAATATTATCAAATGTGTTGATTTTGCTAATTAGCATTTGAAAATTTCTCCATTCAAATTTCACTTAAATCTGCGTCTGTATTTCTGGTTCCTGCATTTTTCTTTTATCTACTTTTAAAGAAAAGATCCTTTTAAAGGGTTATAGGCCATAGGTAGAGTCCCTTAGGTTCCAATAAAGTGTTTCTGATGGATGCTACACCTCAGAATCCCTTAATAATTCCTATCTCCTGGGCTTTTCCCCATCTCCAACCTTTCAAAGTGTCCCCAGGCTTTTATCTACACTAAGTAAATCTACCACCACTTTGCAGGAGGCTGTGCCCATCAGTACTTTTACAGAAAGTTGCTTTTGTCTGTGGACTGTTCTCCTTCTTGGTTTTCAAGTGACTGCTGTTGCATTCCTCTAGAATTAGTCATGCCAGCTTTGGAAAAGAAAAGGTTATGACTCTTGGCTTCCTATTATCTCTTCCAAACTCTCACCTTTCCTTAAAAAACAAACCATGCTAGAGAAAAGACTGAAGGAGTGGAAGGGGTTTGCAACCCCATAGGGAGAACAACAATATCAATCAACCCCCCAGCAGAGCTCCTAGGGACTAAACCATCAATCAATGGATACACATGGAGGGACCCATGACCCAGCCACATATGCAGCAGAGGATGGCATTGTCCAGCATCAATAGGAGGAAAAGCCCTTGGTCCTGTGAAGGCTCATTTCCCCAATGTAGGGGAATGCCGGGGCATTGAGGTGGGAGTGGAGAGGGGTGGGAGTGGGAGCATCCTCATAGAAGCAGGGGGAAGGGGAAGGGGGAGGGGAGAAAAGGATAACAGTTGAAATGTAAATATATGAAACATCCAATAAAATAAAATTAAACAAACAAACAAATAAACAACAGCAGCAATGAAAACCCCAAACCACTCTGCTCCTCGATAGTCTTCCTTCAAGTGAGCACTGTTGACTGACATGTCCTATTTGATAATGCTCCTTGTTGCTCACAACCACCTCTCTGGCCCAAATCACAGCCCTATACTGAACAATCCATACTGAACAATCTATGCTGAACAAACACAGGGATTTCTATGCGGCAACACATTTCTTGATTTCCTTAAGGTGAGAAGCTTATCTTGCCTTTACACACCAGCTATACATCCCTTCAACTATGTTATAAACACTGAATTCTCTGTAGTGATTGCTTTACCATTGGTTCAGTACTCACTGTGTGCCAAGACACCAAGCTATAACGTTAAATTTATTTTTCATTTAATTCTGGAATCAACTCTATGAAGTAGATGGTACTATAGTCTCCATTTTAATGAGAAGGGAACTCAAGCTTGAAGGGTTGAGTAAATTGCTTAAGCTTAAAAGAAGAAAATAATAGAGCTTATTAAAATATCATAAAATCTGCTCCAAGTTCAAGGTTTTAGCCACCATATGCATTCTCCCCTCTGGCTCTGCTCCCTCCCTGTCTATCCCTTTTGTACATTCTCCTTCCCCTTGCTCAGTCTCTTGGTGAACTTTTCCAGCTCCTTGGCCCTTTTCTTTCACACATGTGACTTCTCTCCATTTTTGTTTTCTTTCTTGTCATTTTCTTAGACTAGCCCTGAGAGTCTCTAACCTACTTTATAAGTAAATGGATTGCTGGACATTTTGTTCAAAAACTACCAAACTGTAGGCAAGGTAAATTTCGATCTCCTACCTTAGTATACAGTCAAAGTGACTCTTCATTCTAACCAACAATCTTCTGATTTAAACCTCAAGTCCACGGCATAACAAACTCTATTTCAGTCAATGTAGAGATTCATTCTCATTCTTTTTCCCTGAAGTCCTATATAATTCCTGAAGGATTTACATATATTAAAATGAAAGAGGATCCCTGTTGGGGTTTTCAGGAAAGCCCACTGTTACACTGTTTAATTTTCTTGTTGCAGGATATTTGATCAGACTGTGAACCCTAAGATTGTGTTGTTTCCAGGAAAAACTTGCTTCTAGTTGTGGTGCAGCTCATCCCTTAGCACACACTTTAATCCCTCTGGCTGGAATACAGACACGCCCTTAGTATACACTTTTAATCTCAATCAATGTAATATTGTTAGTTTGCAGGAGGAAGCACTTGTGTTTGAAAGTGATCTCTAATTGAGCGGCAGACACAGTGATGAATCAGAGAAGGATTTGACCGAGTGAACTAGAAATTGAATATGCAGGAGAACAGAAAGGAAAGAAAGGCTACTTTAAGGGGCAGTGCAGAGAGAGGAGGCAGTTTTACCAGCAGTTTTACAGACAGGTTGAAGAGAGAATGAGCTAGACGCAGGCACAAACAGAATGACCCAGAGAATGAGAAAGATCCAGAAGATTAGAAAAGATTGCTAGAGTTAGTTTGAAGTCAAGCAGAACAATTCATGAGAGGCCAAGGGAGAAGCAAGATTGAGTTTCAATCCTCTTAGAGAGGAGTTCGGGTCAAAACAATTGAATCGAATCAGCCAGCCAGATACCAGAAAAGAAAAGAAAACAAAAACAAACAAACAAACAAACAAAAAAAAAAACAAGGAAAGGTGAGAGTAAGTCTCAGAGGCTGAAACAATTCTAGGTCTAAATAACATTGTATGGTGACTAGAAGCTTCCAGAACTGGGCTTAGATTAGTAGGCAGAGGGAGTAAACCTCAGAAGCAATAAACCTCAGAGATTACAATTGGATCAGGAGGATTAAAGTACTTTTATATTCCCTGGTTTGAGTTGGGTTTCGGCAGATAAAGGAGACAGTTAATTCATCCTCCTCATTACCCACTTCAAGACATCTTCATATTTGTCATTGGTACACTGGAGACTCCAGCTGTACCTTATGGGATGTGGTCCACTCAGTGGCTGAATGATGTCTATACACCCAAGCCTGAAGCATCTATCTAGACTCCACCTCATTATGCTGCCAGCAATTACCCACCGTGCCTACTCTCTCTGATCCATGGTGCACTTGAGGGTGCCCTGTGTCTATTTTGTTTATTTCACTTATATCAGTTCTCTGGGAAGCTGTCAGTAGGGATACTTGGGATGGAGGAGGGTATCAGGCTTCTACATTCTCAGATCTCTGTGATTCCTTGTCTTCTCCATCTACCTTGCTTTCCATGGTTTGGACCCGTATCACTAAATTCTATTGATTTTGTTTCACACTCATCTCTTCATCTTAAACCTGGCCTCTAACTGTCATTCAGACTCTACTGGTAGTGACTCATAATTGGTCCCATTGTGTCCCCCAATCATCGCAATACTTGCCTTCTAGCATCCAACTTCTGGATTGATCCTTTTCTTACAGCAACGTTCTCAACACACTGTACCCAAAGCACTCATCTTCAATTATAGATGCAACCATATTGCTTATAAAGAAAATTTTAATACTCTAAATGAGAGGTATTATTTCCTAAAAATGTTAACTAGCCCGTGCTCATTGTACAACGTAAGTTTCATTATGTCATTTCATATATAAGATTATTCATTTTTCTCATATTTACCCTCGCTCATCCCTTCTGCCCCTTCCCTTGTTGCCTAGTGTTTTTCTGTGTGTGTCTTTAAGAGGACCCCAGAGATCTGGCTCCTGGTAGACGGTCTAATCTCTTCAGCCACTTTGGGGCTCTCGCCATGTGTTTAGGCCTTGTCATAAGCTTGCTTTGCTCTTACTTTCCTTCTCTCTACAGGCTCACCTATTCAGCACTTACTTATTCCGAACAGCTAAAATTAGAGCTCAGTTTCTTCATTTCCTGAGCCAGTAGATGTGTCTGATGCACTTCTGTATGCTTTCAACAGACTGCTTCTCTAGCTCCATTCCTGACTGTGAGAACTTGGGAGTCAACCATTATGTCAGAGTTGATTTTCAGGAAGTTTTTACAGACAGAAGCAGCTAGAAAGTCAGTAATTTAGAGCTTCCTCTTCTTCAGTTACACAAAATGTAAGAGAAAAATGATTTTAATTTTTATAAAGGCATCTATATATTTAATGACAATCTTTTGTCTCCGAGGGGTGATTTTTTCCCTAGAAAATTAGTATGCAGCTTCTGCCATAGAGCTTTTACATAAATATCTTTATAATGAGATCCCTCAATATAATTAAAGTAATAGGGTTGATAAAGCTTCACATTAGCAGAATGTGGAACTTCTATAATTTTAATCCACTCCTGATGACCATATAAATTAGTACAGTACCTTAAAAACATTTTAGAAATTTCTTAATATTGACCACGGGCATGACAGTTATAATTTCCCCCTATTTCAAAAACATGGATGATGATGTTCATATTCCTATCTTATTTCCCCAAACTGAAAATAATATAAGTATCCACCCTTAGTACCATTGGATAAATAGGACATCATACATGTGCATACAGTGAAATACTATACTGCAATGAGTATGACAGGTTTGTATCTACACAAACACTCATGGATGGTTATTAGAGCTATTTTTATTTATATAAAGTTTACTAACTTGTGTCTGAGATTAAGATAGTGGTAGTTTTAGAGAAAGGACAGTGATTGGGAGGGGCGGGTATTTGGGGCTGTTGGGATGTTCTGCTTCTGACCTAGATAGGAGCTATATATCATGTTTACCTTGTGATAGTTGATATTTTATGATTTGTGTACATTTATGTTGATGTATGTGTTTCAGTTTAATGAAAATATAAAGAGTAAGTTACAGCAAAATTATGGCTATCTGTGCATATCTGCAGGAAACATGCATCTTACATAAGCATACAGGTTTTACCATCATGAGAACAACATTTTGCTTTTGGTGAGCTCTAGAGGGTCTCTTCTATTTGCAATGTAACTGGAATAATAGTACTCAGAATAGAAGATTGTTAATTTGTCTTACTTATAGCACTCAAACACTTTTCTAGTCCCAAATCCCAAAGTTTTCTACATTCTTCCAAAAAAGCCAGCATGGTCAGGTCTGTCACAGCAATAGATCACTCCCTAGTACCCGCTTCTTTCTTAATTACTTTCCTATTGCTGTGATAATATCACCAGGCAAATTATAAAAGAAAGCATTTAGTTTGGGCTCGTGTTCCCAGAGGCTTAGAAGAAGGTAGAGGACATCACTGCCGGCAGACAGACATGGTGTTTGAACTGTAGCCGAGAGTTTTTATGTGACCTATAAACATGAGGGAGAGACAGAGAGTACTAAGTGGGAATAGTGTGTGCTTTTGAAACCTCATAGACTTGCCCCTCTAACAAGGCTATGCTTCCTAATCCTTCCAAAATAGTTTCACCAACTAGGGACTAAGTACTCAACTATATGCACATATGGGGGTCATTCTTATTGAAATCATCTGTGGTAGTTTGAATATACTTGGCCCAGAGAATGGCATTATTAGGAGGTGTGTCAAAGCTTTGAGACCTCCTCCTAGCTGCCCATGAGACAATCTTCTGTTCACCTTTGGAAGAAGATGTAGAACTCTCAGCTCCTCCAGCACCATGCCTGCCTAGACACTATCATGCTTCCTGCCATGATGATAGTGGACTGGATCTCAGAACTTGTAAGTTATTCTCAATTAAATGTCCTTTATAAGAGTTGCCTTGGTCATGGTGTCTCTTCACAGCAATGGAAACTCTATGGTAGCACCACAGACATCAGATCACATTATAGAATACTTGCCCTCAGTGTTTGTTGCTGCTCTAGTCACAATAGCCATTAAGTAGAAACAGCCTAGATACATAGCAGCTGATGGATGGATAATGAAAATATGATATATTTCTATAAAATGATATTCAATTGATAAGAAAATGAAATTATGGAATTTGCAGGTAAATGGATGGAGCTAGAAGCAAATTATTCTGAGTGAAGTCTCAGGCACAGAAAGACAAACATTTTGTGTAAATGTTTTCCCTTTTAGGATAATGTGTTCATTGATCTTGCTATTGTTCTGGCCCTGTTTATATAGCCATTTCTAGAAGTGACTTTTTCACAGCAGACTTCTTGATATTCTGACTCTTACAATCTTTCTTTTCCCTCTTCTGTGACGTTAGTAGACTCTGATAGGGCTAGGTTCTTCACAAACTCTACACTGTGTCCAGTTGTGGTTTTCTGTGATGGCCTCCAAGAGCGGTTTCTTTGATGACAGGTAGCAATTCACGTGTCCAGGAAAGATGGCTCCCACAAAAAGATGGGTCTAGGCTGAGAGTCTGGCATTAGGCCAGAAAACATGGCTCCTGTACCTTTCTCACTGTCTCCCTATTCCTCCCTCTTTACAGTGAAGAGCTCAAGGTAATATTTAGAGGAAAATAAGCATTTCAGGCATTCATATTGCATGAGAGAGTAAAATATGACCAAGAGGCCTCTGAACCTGCTCCCTTACTGTTTATACTTTATTTTCTCTGGGGACCTCAAAGAATGAATGGGCATGTACAAACATTTACTTTCCCCTTATATTTTGTTTCTTAATACAAATGTAGCCTTTGAAATAAAATACCCCTGAACATATTTAGAATCTCAGATGATTCTTCCTCAACAATACGATTCTCTAGGGACCTGTTTCTAATTCTCAAGGCATTCAGGACTTCACTCTTGCTTAATACTACCCTGATAATATTTGCCTTAGGGTTTATTTTTCCCCAAATAGATTCTACGCTACACACCTTATAGTTAGTGTATATCAAGATGCCAGCTATACCTGTCTGATACTCAACAAGTATCTTTGGAATAAACAATAAATAAGTTATCAAATGTCTTTAACCCATATCTATGTCTCCTATTAAAGTCAATCTTCATGGAAAGGGGGTAGGGAAGAGAATGAAGTCTAGTCTTGTATTCAGAGCACTGTGGGAATTCTTGATGCAGAACACTAACAAAGTTGAGTGATTGCCACCTGATGGGGCTCTCAAAGAAACAAGAATTCAGAATGCCAATGTATCGACAGGCACTCACAAAAAAGATGCAGGTGAAAACTTAGGAGTTGAGTGTCTTAAATTCTGTGTAAGTTCTTTCCATTTACTCAAGAGATAATAATGTTATTATTCTTTTAAAGTTACATAACCAAGCTAATGAAATATGGGACCGTATGTTCATAAAAGTAGCTATTATCAAAGGATTCCTGAGAATTACATTGTTGAATAAATTACATCCAGTGTAGAAGGAGATCAGCCGTGACTAATCTAGGTCTGCTTTTCCACATTATTTCTTGATTTATTTTTCTCATATCCACCAAACAAAATAAGCTTTCCTTCTGAGTGATAGTGATCTATGTTTTAATTCAAAACAATTTCTTGGCGCTCCAACTGAGTAGCTTTTGTAACAAGCATAGGATTTTTTTTTCATTCAGTACAGCTCTGTTGGTATTAACAATAAGAGATAAGACTGGTGGCCTTCATGTATATTCTTATGCTTGCATTTTGTAAAATATTTTTATAACACCTAAAGAACTAGGGCAAAGAAATATGTCCATCAGCTCCATTCTTACCCTTTCATTCCACTTTACAATTCTAGTGTCTGAGACTCTAGTGGAGCCCAACTTATGCCCCCGGTCCATATAGAATAGAAAACATATGCTCCCACATATTGACAACGTTGTTTATCAACAGCAGCCAGAAGTAAACTGAGGAGACAATTGGACTTCCCGTGTAAATACTGGCATGAAGAATCTCACAAAATGAATGAAAATCAAAAGCAGCAAACAGAAAACATTTCCTGCAGCAGGTGTTTGTCCTAATCTAAAAAGCCAATACTAAATAATACCCCTGCCTTACAAGGAGACTGGGGCTTCTGATCAGACAGTGCTTTGCATACCTGATTAATTCTGAGCATGATCAGTTGTCATGGAGATGAGAAATAGAGAAGCAGGTGACATTAGTCCCTGTATAGAGTGTGACTGATGGCTTTGCAATATCAAGACTTTCTTGGATAAGGCACCTCCTTGGATCCATGAGGCTGATCTCACAGAACAACTCATTGGAACACTGTGTTGATGAAGATGAAGTCCTGAGTTAGAACCAAGGATTTTTGTTTTCAAAAGAAATATTTGGTTTTCATGGAAAGACCCCAGGCTTGCACATTCATCCAGATGAATCCAAGTGAGGAAAATTAACTATGCATTTTTTACAATATGAACACAACTCTTTTTTTTGAGGAGGGGCTCTCCAAGACTCTCTCAAACAGAATGAGAAGCTCTACTGTGTTTCCCTCACCATGGAGAAACATAGATGACATTACATTGCCTACTCTTTAGTGTAATAAATTTTATTTTTTTGCAAAGATTTTATAGCAAAGATACCACACGTCTTCTTTGTGCTTTGGGCCATTTTGTAAACTCAGCTTAGATATGTAATGTTTGTTATAAGGCCAATATTCACATCTATGTATTACATGAGTTATTCAAATTTGTTTTAAGAAACAATTGAATAATATCTGTTCCTATTTCTTTTGGCATTTTAGAAAGTCACCACAAATCATTAATTTTTGAAATAACATTTTCAGTGTAAAACTTCTAGATGTTTGTTTTGAGCAAATAAATCCAAACTTGCTTTTTCATTAAACAAACACCATTTTCCATCCTTCTCTTAAATATATATCAGCCTCTAGGATTAAATACAATTTTAACAATTGGTTTTTTGTCAGGTAATTTCCATATCATCATCTGTTTATAAAAATCAAAGACTGGAACTGCAGGAATAAAATTCTGGTGTGAGAGGTGGGATTTGAATCATATCTTTGAACCTGGGAGGAGACATGACATTTCAAACCACAAATAATCTACAGTTGTTTTTGTAGCTCTAAGTCTTTTATTTTTGCTTTTGTTTTGTTTGTTTTTAATTTTTTATTAGATATATTTCTTTACTTACATTTCAAGTGTTATTCCCCCTTCCCCGTTTCCTGTCCATAAGCTCCCATTCCCTCCCGTCCCCATCTCCCATGAAGATATTCCCCTTACACATCCTCTTTATTGCCTCCCCATATTCCCCTGTACTGGGTGTCTAACCTTGGCAAGACCAAGGGCTTCCCCTTCCACTGGTGCTCTTACTAGGATATTCATTGCTACCTATGAGGTCAGAGCCCAGGGTCAGTCCATGCATAGTCTTTCGGTAGTGGCTTAGTCCCTGGAAGCCCTGGTTGGTTGGCATTGTTGTTTTTATGGGGTTGCAAGCTCCTTTACCTCTTTCAATACTTCCCCTAATTCCCCCCAATGGGGTCCTATTCTCATTTCGGTGGTTTGCTGCTAGCATTGACCTCTGTGTTGGAAATGCTCTGGATGTGTCTCTCAGGAAGCTCTAAGTCTTTTATAATTATTTTCTGGCAGTAGGCTGTCTGATAGAGCATTGACAGACTGTGGTGATTTGAATGAGGACTGTCCCTTCTAGGCTCAGACACTTGAACACTTTGTTTCCAGTAGTAGGTGACACTGTTTGGGGAGGTCTAGGAAGTGCTGCCTTGCTGGAGGAAGTGCATCACTGGGGGAGGGCTCTAAGATTATATAGCCTTGCCTCATTTCCAGTTTGTTATCTCACCTTTGTGCTTATGGTTGACGACATGAGTTTTCAACTTTCCTGCTCTGTTCCTCAATGCTTGCTACTCATGACTATCCCTTCTTTCTTTGATGGACTCACAAACCCAAATAAGCCCTTTCTTCTACAAGTTTCGTTAGCTGTGCTGTTTTATCATAGAAACAGAAAACCAACTAATATATGCACCACTGATCCTTCCTGCAAGAGTACATCCAAATGGCCTTGTAAGTTACCTGGATATGTAAGTATCCCTTGGGAAAGCTCTGTGACAGAGCCTTTAGAATGTATTATAAGAGCATTCAAAACTTGGGTTTACATGACAGACTGTGTGGCCATTGTCCACCCTCACGGTAAACACGTACTGCTCTGCAGTGGGCCCTTTGTTTATTATCTGCTCTCAACTCATGATGGGGTTCCACTTTACTCCATGTGCCTCATCTGAGGAAGATCATAATGAGTGGAGGGCCGAGAGGAGGGAAGAAGAAGATCCTTGTGACACTGATGTTTAATGTATGTCTTATTCTTAGTTTCTCTTCCTTTTCCTATGATAAAGTACCCCCTACAAATGCAATGTAGTTTATATTGGCTCACAATTCAAGGTACATGGTATTGTGGAGAGCAAGTAAAGGCAGCAGGGGCTCACGGTCATACTACATTCATAGTCAAGAAACCAAGGGCTGCTACTGTTCTGTGCTCAACTTTATATAGCTCTATGTCTTGTTCAGGGAATGGTTGCACCGCATCAACTAATGAATGAAGGCCATCTGCTAGAAGCATGGACAGTGACCAATCTCTTAGGTGATTCTAGGTCCTGCCAAATTAATATTAACAGTCAATTTTGTCATGTCACAACATATTTGGGTGTGTTTTCCCTCATTTCCCCTTAAAAATTTTAATTTTATTGCTTTTCCTCCACATGGTTTAGAGACCAATCATTCTGTCTCAGCCATCCAAGTGCTGGGCAGACAAGTATGTGCCATTATGCCTGGCTTTAGCGTATAACCTTTTATAACATCATTTTTGACAAATTATTCCAGAAATGAATTAACTTGATTTTGTTCCAAATGTCTACCGCCATGGCATGAAGAACATATATTTACTTGGCAGAAAAAGGCCTGGCCAATGTGAACATTAGCTAGATTGAATTTGTCCATTCAATTCACAAAAGTGTGTTCACAGCTTCAGATAAAACAAAAGACAAGAAATAAAAGAAATCATAATAGAGAAAAATATATGTTCGCACATACTTTTCACACATAAATATGTTACACACTAATGTTTGGTAGGCTCACAAAATAGTAAACTGAATGGTTCTTTTACTGAGAAGGGTTTGTAAGAAATTTTCCATTGATATGTTTTGTTAAAGCATGGGATGGTAAGGCAGGAGGTGTGCTTTAGCCGGATCATGCTGAGGTTTTTCTTCCCCCTGAGGTACCAGTCATGGTCTAAAGTAGAATGAAGTTTATTTGGCAGAATGGGAAGGGAAAGTGAGAAGGAAGTAGGGGGGGGGCAGAGAGAGACAGAGGGGGAGGGCAGGGAACACCTGAAGAGAAGGGGTGAGGAGGAAGGAGAGAGAAGGAGAAAGGTGTCAGAGAGAGAAAAGGGTCAGAGAGAGTAAAGATGTCAAATGATCCCTTTTATAGTAAGCCAGACTAACCGGGCTGTTGCTAGGTAACTGTCGGGCAGAGCCTAGACTGAATGCTAACATGCTAACATGATGGGAAGACAGGAAGACCAGATAGCTGTTCAGGCTTGTGTGTGTGTATGCGCATGTGCACTTGTTCCTTATATGTTCAAGTTTGGGGAAGATTGAAAGTAAAGCCTTTGGAGTACAAAAGAAAGCAAAGCAAAACTAGGCAAAATGCAACATTGTAACATATCTATTGAGTGAAAACTGATGAAACATTAAAATTTGACTTCTATTTAAACTTTCGTTTTTGACTAATAGATTTCTCAGCCAGTGTAGAGTCAGGAGGCAGAAAGAGACCAGTCTGACCACAGCAGACAGGACTGCTGCTTATTTCAAAATAACAAGGGACAGACAGTCTCCAGTGGGACAAGGAGTGCCTATGAAAGGAGACTGGATTCTTGGAGTTCATCTGAGGTGTAGAATGGGAGGTTAAATACAACTTATGGGGCCTCTGTGCGAGCCTGCAGTTTCTTTCATCTGGAGTTGTTTGTCTAGACAAGGCTGTTTTATCTTTAGAAACTGCCTTGCCCTCTATCAGGATAGTGGGTAACTGAGTTTGCCAATGGCAATGAGGGGTGAGGGGATGGTGTTTCAATATTTGGGCAGGGAATTTCAGCTAGCCATAGGAGAATGAAGGGTTTCTTGGTTAGGGTCTAGGAGAAGTTTTTCAAGATTTATTTCAACATCAACACCCCTACTATGATAACAGGCATACCATTTCTGCTATTAGTGAGTATTTCTTGTCACAAGAATGGCCACTGACTGATAAAATGTGACTTAATTGGAGGGATTATGATGATCAGATGGGAGCTGTAATCAATGTGATTATGATACAGGGATATGACTATGTCTTTCAGGACAGTGGAGCCTTTTAAAGGGAAAAATTGAGGGTTGCCAAACCTGACCCAGGCCAGTGAATTTTGGTCCTTTTGTCTTGAGAACTTGTACAATGAAATTCATAGACCACTGACAGAGACAGACAGAGACAGAGACAGAGATAGAGACAGACAGAGGCAGAGACAGAAAGTACAGAATTCCTATGTAATGAAAAGTTCCAGGAAATACTGTACCATAAAATTGTTAGTCTGTAGATTTTTAAAAGGTTTAATGGCAGAAAGTAGAATAGGATATGGGCAGGGGAATGAACTGGTCAGTCTACTTGACACAGGCAGGTGTCAGGTCCTTCTTTTTTGCTTTGGTCACTGCCTTAGGGTTTCTACTGCAGTGAAAGGACACCATGACAAAGGTGACTCACTCGTGTAAAGGAAAACATTTAATTGGAGCTGGCTTACAGTTTCAGAGGTTCAGTCCATCATCATCATGGCAGGAAGCATGGTAGATGCAGGCAGGTATGATGATGGAGAAGCTGAGAGTTCTACATCTTGATCCAAAGGCAGAAGAAGAGGACCTTCTTTTATAGGCAGCCAGAAGACTCTAATTCCAACTGGGTGGAACTTGAGCAGAGCAGACCACAAAGGCCATCTCCACAGTGATATACTTCCTCCAACGAGGCTACACCTACTCCAATAAGGACACACCTCCTAATAGTGCCATTCCCTGTGGGCTAAGCATTGAAGCCCATGAATCTATGGGGGCCAAACCTATTGAGACCACTACAGTCACATAATCCCATATTGAGTTTAGGAATAGGTGCTGATTTAGGAGATAACAAGGAAACAGGAAACATTCTAGCATCCTGACCACTAGTTAGGCATTCTTGGAACTACTTCTTGATTGCTCGCTTAGCTTCTATTTCAACTGGACATGTTCTCATTTATTAGACATGTTCATTGGGAAACCTCTGGAATTGGTTGAGATTCTATGGCTTGCGGACTTCCCAGTCAGTGTGTCCACGGATCTCCTATAAATACTCTCTTGCACATCAGCTTACCTTCAGCTCCACTAAAGTTTTGGCTAGATTTCCCTAACTCTAAAACTCTGAATTCACTTCAGAAAACTTTCATTACCTCTTTGAGATGAAAGTCTTTTGTAACTCAATAATGCCTTTCTTAAGTGCCTGGGAGCCATTCGTTTGCAATGAAATATTGAAGAAAATTGGGTCTCTCTATCTCCCAGCTCTGTGAGGAAAGCAGGACTGGAACCTTTACAATAGGCAATTGTCAGTTATGTGGCTCAGCCGTACTGGCCACACTCAGCAGTCTTCCAATGCTTTTGCATTAGCTGAGAAGAGCGTTTTTAAATGTTCATATTTGGTGTTTCAGAGGAATCGGGTCCAGGTTTTTTCATTGTTGCAGTAAGATTTCAACAAAGTCTTCCTTGATATTTTTAGCAGGAGCCCAATACAATGTCTGTTTTACAGAAAGTAAAAAAAGAACAGAAACCAACATCTGCTTGGATATGCCCACTGCTGCCTAAAACCACAAAAGGACTTGAGTGTGGCATCCTGAGACTGCACATCAACACTGGACTGGTCTGTTGGGGGCTCCTGTGTCACAGTTGGCTAAGACAAATGTAGTCTGTGACAAACTCACTGAATATTCTTTTATGACAGGCTCCTTCCACTGTCCCACGGAGTGTTTCCAGTTTGCTTCTGGAAGAGCTAGCTTAACAAAATGCCAAGTAGACCCAGAAAGTGAAACACAAAATGATAGTCCTGGGCAGTGGTGGCACACCTTTAATCTCAGCACTTGGTGAGGCAGAGACAGGAAGAATCTGAGGTCAACCTGGTCTACAGAGTGAGTCCCAAGACGGTCAGGGCTACACAGAGAAACCTTGTCACAAAAAAATACATAAAATTAGAAAATGATAAGACTCTTACTCTACTGTTCTCTGCTGCCCAATCTTTTTCTTCCTTCTCCTTCTCTTCCTCCTCCTTCTCCTCCCCCTCAACTTTCCTCCCCACTCCTATTTTCTTCTGTGATTTTTGAGTTGCTATTCCATGGTTTCTGAGAGGCTCCTCTAGACTTGCCCTTAAAATGAGCTACTTAGTGCTGGGTTTGGAACAATGATTCGTACTGTGGGCTAGAAAACTTAATCATAAGTAAAGGAGCTAATTAGTACACTGCTACCAAAAGACAGGACTTATCATAGCATGAAGCGCTGAGTTTTATTCAGCATTTTGGGGACTGGCTAACTGATCACTGGTAGTTAACCACAGTAGTTAGTGGTAGTCAGAGGCCTCACTAAATAACCTGCCTTAGAGAAGGATGGTTGGAATTACCAACCATCAACTTTTGTTTGTGTACGACTCTTTCATGAGAGGACCCTTTCGTCCTTTTCTGCCTGATTTCCTTTTCAGAATTTCTTGGCACACTGCAACTTGGGCTAAGCAGGATTATGGTAGATGTTCTCTTCTGGGGTAAGAATGTACTTTACATAACAGTTGCACATACTCCAGAAGTGCTGTTCAGAAGTCTATGGAAGACAAGTATGTAGCAGGAAAGGCAAGGCTTTTCGAATCATTTCATTGTTTTAGCAATCCATTAAATATAGGTCATGTATTTGAAGGGAAGTACATTTAGTGCTTGGGGAAATTATTTCAAGTATATTATAACTAAAATTAAAACATATCTTGCCAGATAATGGATTGCTGCAAATTATTATACACGCTTCATCTAAGGAGCTGTCAAGACTTTATAAATGAGTACCACATTGTCTGAAATGCTCAGAGAATACAGGCAGCTTCCTTGGACTAATGCTGGCTGTTGGCTGGTAGTGCAGAATAATTACAACTTCATTGGCAATTCTTCAAAAACATGCTCTCTACATCTGCTTATTATAATGTTCTCCCCCCTTCCTATCTCTTCCTGTTTCTAACCTTACTTCTTCATGTTTTACTACTTAGTTTATGCAAAGATCGACACCTTAGAGCATAATGAGACTTAACAAATGGTTTAGGGACATGGACGGCACATTCTGTAAAGGTGGTGTAAACTTACAGAGGAAAAATAAGAACAGCATCCCTGGACCACTTCCAGGAATGTTAGCACAGAATACAGATTCCGAAGGACTGTGATACCGAAGGAGAAATTTGGAAATGAACTGCCGGAAGTGGGACTTTGGCCAAAATTCAGTTCAGTTCAGCAAGAGTGTGTTAGAACAAGCAGAGTTTAGGGGCCATTGAAGCTGCACAGGCAAGCAGCGTCCGCTATTTTTAAGGAATTTTTGATCAGAGTGGGATTCTTATTCAGAAAGGCTTTTCTTTTAATTTCCTTTTTAAATTAAAACCTTCATACACTACGTTTTGTATATGTTTCTCCCCCTCTACTTCTTCCAGATCCTCTCTACCCTCTCCACATAACTTCATACTAGCTAGCTTGTTCTCACTCTCTGTTTCTGTCTCCCCACAAACAAGCAAAAAAGCAGTATAACAAACAAACAAACAAACAAATCAAACCAAATAGAATGTCCCCACCCCACCACCAAAACCAACCAACCAACCAACCAACCAACTAACCAACCAACCAACCAACCAACCCTACCCTCACACCTGCACAACCCCAGCAAAATAGAATACAGGGTTTATTTGGCATTGATTAACTACTCCTGGGCAAAAACTCTGCCCTGGAGTATGGTTGACATAGCCAATGACGCTCACAGAGACTGTAACAGGGCAAGCAAGACCTGCACAGGTTCAAACCAGACAAAATCCTAGCACTTAGAGGGAGTTGTGAACACAAGTCCCATCCCGTACCAGGAAGCTATCTGCTATCTATATCCACTGAGAAGGGAAAATCAGAAATTCTTTTCTTAGTGGTATGAGTGGCTTTTTGACATTTCAATTTCTAGAACTTACCTTTAACATGTTAAATTGGAATACATATGTGATGTGAGTTATCTGACCGAATAGGTAATTGCCCAGTGCAACAAAATTGTCATATAGATTAATTAAAATGTCTTCCTCTGAGCTCTTGGTCCTGCCAAGACTGAACCCCCAGTGAACATGATTGTTGGGGGGAGGGTGGCAATGGGGGAAGGGTGGGGAGGGGAACAGTGATATAGAAGGGGAGGGGAAGGGGTTAAGGGGTTGTTGGCCTGGAAACCCGAAAGTGGAATAACAATCGAAATGTAAATAAGAAATACTCAAGTTAATAAAGATGGAAAAAAAGTCTTCTTCTGCACCACTATAGCCTTTCAGAAGGACTTACAAACTCTTTTCTTAGAACTCAAGGAACACAGTGTCCTGATCTGATAAAAAGGCATCTCAAAACCAAACCAAACAAAAAACACTTAGGGAACTTTGCACCCTCGCTGTTTCTCACACTTTATCACACAATATGTCCTCTCTCTCTCTCTCTGTCTCTCTCTGTCTCTCTCTGTCTCTCTCTGTCTCTCTCTCTCTCTCTCTCTCTCTCACACACACACACACACACACACACACACACACACACACACGACTGCATTACAATGTTAGTAAGGAAGGAAACTAAGAATGTGGGTGTTTTGTGCAGTTCCAAAGCCTATGTCGTTCTGACCATCTTTCATGTTTCAGAAGCAGGAGTGAAGTGTGTGTAGCAACTAGACACATGGTCTGAAGAGTGGGATACTGCTCTGTGCTCTGGGAATTGAGGGAATTGCTCCCTGACAGGAGAGGTTGTAGGGTTGGTTTTCCTAAGTGAGTGCTTGGAAGCTGATATTTAAGACATCTTCTCTGGCCACTTTCGAATTCTATTTGCATTGTCTGTGATGGCAAAATACATGGATTTTAGAAAAAAAATTCTTTTTCTCCTTCTAGGTTTATGTACCACCACAAAGGGAGAGAAGGCAGAGATTAGTAATTAATGCTCTAGGCATTTATTATGTATTAAATATTTGGTAATGGCAGAAGTATACAATATCCAAGACCTCATTTTATAGCCCTGAAACTCATTTTCCACTGTGCTTATTCCCCAGAAGCAGTCGGTAGTTTGGACATTCCTTGGTTTGCACTTGTTCTGCTAGGAACGGGTGTCAAATCTCATGCAAGCATGGCTAGTGTGAGTTGACTCATTTGGAAGGGACAGGTAACGGTAATGATGGTTTCCTATGGCAAGAAGTCCTTAATTAAATAATTGAATTTTGTTAATCCTGGAACCAACACATATAAAGTCAACCTCATTTTAACAACACTGGCTATACAAGAACACAGGTCCAAGAGACACAAAGTATCCGTTTAACTCCTACCTGCCAAGTTGAGGCTTCTATGGGATTTTGGTGAACACTGAGGTACTACTGCTCTATCACTCAGGAGCAAGTGTACAGTTTGCTCAACTAATGACCATGACAGGCATACTGTTCTCTGTCTGTTGATCCTGACGCCCTGGCAACCAGTGTTATTCCACATCCCTGGTCCATTACCGTGTGCTGGCACAGTTAAGGCTACAATGAGGATGTATTCTCAGCTCCACTGTGGGAATGTCCCTGTCACAAACAAGACCATGGATCATAGTTTACAACCCACACAGGCATTCATGCAACTGTCTTGACCACAGGTCCTGCTGCTTCAGAGCTGTGGGGAGCAAGGAGACATATGTCGCTACTTCCATTTCTCTACTGCCCCATGAGAAAGGGATGGCACAATTTTGGCTCAATTTTCTCTCCTCCTCAGACACTGCAGTTTCCATTCCTTCCTATCTTAAATGGAGTCTGCTTTTGCTCCTAATAATTAATCTAGCCTTCCTTCTTTTTTTTTTTTTTTTGGTGACCCAATGAGCTTTATTGGGGTTACTTACAGGAATATGGGCGAAGGGTTACTTACAGGAGCAGAAATGATTCCAGACAGCCGTGTGCTCAAACCCCACCCCCAGCATGGGTGAAAGCTCACAAAATTGGGATCCTGGAGCTTGCATGGCCTACAGTGCGACAGGTTAGAGAGTCTCCTTTCCCGGGGCCTCAGCTCTTCTTCTCTAAGAGTTTTCTTTGCAGCTCGGCTCTGCTGAGGCCGGCAGAGAGGGGCCTGGGGAATCTGCTAGGTTTCAGGGAGCTCTTGAAGCTCTGTTTTGGGTTTACGTCCCCTGCTTGAGGAGCTCCCCAACAGGATGGAATGTTTTCACCTCTGAGGAGGAGACCTACACAGCTGTTCCTGGCTGTTCCATGGGGTAGGACAGGGGCCACCCCGAGTTCTACAGCTCAGCTGGTTGCCTTGTTAGCCAGATGTTCAGCTGCCGCATTCCACTCAGTCATGAGCAGCCCCACCTCTGGGCCTTCTGAGTGGCTCTGCATACACCAGGCATGACATAGGGCATGAGTCACGTGTCAGGCCTGAGACTTGATTCCTAGGAAGCCAGGTCTCCACCCACTGGGGATGCCGGGACCGTGCTTTGCTGTACATCATGGCTCACGTGAGTAAATCTAGCCTTCCTTCTTAAGGAAGCAACTTTGTGGAATTTTTCTACATGCTATTCAGTTTCACAATACTTCTTGACTACTTTAGTCTTGACTTTCAGAACTGTTGTTAACAAATCATTCCTTTCAGGTGTTCAGGGCATGGGCTAGGGAATTGCGGGTGGGGAAAGGGAGCCAATGTTATTTGCCAGATTCCTGTAACTATTTCTTGAAGTTATATTTATAAACATTCCCTTTTTATTTTCATTGATTATATAACAGTACTTCTCAATGACCAATTTAAGATAAAAATTCCAATCAGAGGGATGGAATAGGGGGCTTATGTCCAGGAAACCGGGACAGGGAATAACATTTGAAATGTAAATTAAAAAATCCAATAAAATTCCAATCATGTGCAAACCCAGTAAGTTTTTAAAATATAATAAAAAGTGTGTGGAGATGCCAAAGCTTTCTTAACACTCTCATGTATCTGTATTTAGCTCATTGTCAATAGTCATTGTAGCTTACAAACTGTATTTGGTGGACAGCAGTGTCCCTTATGTTTCCTTATTGCATATATTTATTATAAACACCGTCTTGCTCTTGTTTTTTCCCCACTTTACCATAAGATATCTTGAAGATATTTCAGTAAAAATCCAACACAAAATAGTTATTCAGAAAGCAAGGAAACACTAAACCTTGCTGTTTTGAAAGGTACTGAGATGTCTGGGGTTAGACATAGTTAAAAAACTGACTAATACCCATATTTCTACTAATATGTCTTAAGATTAATTAGTAGTGATTCCCTTAAACCAGGAGAATCATTATGTTCTATTGTTTTATTCAATCAGCATTGGTTTTTACATGGAGATTCTTCCTTTGGAATTCCTACATTTTCTGATACATAATGTGATATGATTATTTCAGATTGAAGTCTATTGGTTATAACTGAGTCATTACTCATCTTAAATCTTGAGGGACTGTGACACAAACATAACCATGTATACAATAACCAAGACCTCATTTTATAGCCCTGAAACTCATCCAAATGTTAAAGGCACACATCTAGTGGTCTACTTTGGTCTAACTTCATAATTTCATGACCTCCCAATATGTCACCTAATTATGAACTCATCAGTTGATTGAGTCATTGGTTGGGTAAGAGTCTTTAGGATCGAATTACCCCTTTACTGGATCAGTTGGGGACTCTACCTTGAGTACATGAGCCTTTCTAAATGGACACTTCTTTTTGAACATATTGCTTGGCCGGGTTAAAGAATTGCAAGACTCTTTCTTAAACTGTTGTTGACGAGTTTTCTTGACTGACAAGGGGATAGCTAGCATAACCTGAAGCAATTTGACTTTCACTCCATTTTTGGCTGCCTTTTCTTTCTTTCTTTCTTTCTTTCTTTCTTTCTTTCTTTCTTTCTTTCTTTCTTATTCATTTGAGTATTTCTTGTATACATTCCCAGTGTTATTCCCTTTCCCGGTTTCCGGGCAAACATCCACCTCCCCCTCCCCTTCTTTATGGGTGCTCCCCTCCCCATCCTCCCCCCATTGCCGCCCTTCCCCCAACAATCTAGTTCACTGGGGGTTCAGTCTTAGCAGGACCCAGGGCTTCCCCTTCCACTGGTGCTCTTACTAGGATATTCATTACTACCTATGAGGTTAGAGTCCAGGGTCAGTCCATGTATAGTCTTTAGGTAGTGGCTTAGTCCCTGGAAGCTCTGGTTGCTTGGCATTGTTGTACATATGGGGTCTCGAGCCCCTTCAAGCTCTTCTAGTTCTTTCTCTGATTCCTTCAACGGGGGTCCTATTCTCAGTTCAGCGGTTTGCTGCTGGCATCTTTTACTTGCTTGGTTAAAGTCACACCGAGGTACTTTATATTATTTGGGTCTATTATGAAGGGTGTCGTTTCCCTAATTTCTTTCTCGGCTTGTTTCTCTTTTGTGTAGAGGAAGGCTACTGATTTATTTGAGTTAATTTTATACTCAGCCACTTTGCTGAAGTTGTCTATCAGCTTTAGTAGTTCTCTGGTGGAGCTTTTGGATCACTTAAATATAGTAGCATATCATCTGCAAATAGTGATATTTTGACTTCTTCTTTTCTGATCTGTATCCCCTTGACCTCCTTTTGTTGTCTGATTGCTCTGGCTAGAACTTCAAGAACTATATTGAATAAGTAGGGAGAGAGTGGGCAGCCTTGTCTAGTCCCTGATTCTAGTGGGATTGCTTCAAGTTTCTCTCCATTTAGTTTAATGTTAGCAACTGGTTTGCTGTATATGGCTTTTACTATGTTTAGGTATGGGCCTTGAATTCCTATTCTTTCCAGGACTTTTATCATGAAGGGGTGTTGAATTTTGTCAAATGCTTTCTCAGCATCTAATGAAATGATCATGTGGTTTTGTTCTTTCAGTTTGTTTATATAATGGATCACGTTGATGGTTTTCCGTATATTAAACCATCCCTGCATGCCTGGGATGAAGCCTACTTGATCATGGTGGATGATTGTTTTGATGTGCTCTTGGATTCGGTTTGCCAGAATTTTATTGAGTATTTTTGCGTCGATATTCATAAGGGAAATTGGTCTGAAGTTCTCTTTCTTTGTTGGGTCTTTGTGTGGTTTAGGTATAAGAGTAATTGTGGCTTCATAGAAGGAATCTGTAGTTATGTCTCCCTTTTCATTTCTGATATTGTTAATTTGGACACACTCTCTGTGTCCTCTCGTTAGTCTGGCTAAGGGTTTATCTATCTTGTTGATTTTCTCAAAGAACCAACTCTTGGTTCTGTTGATTCTTTCTATGGTCCTTTTTGTTTCTACTTGGTTGATTTCAGCTCTGAGTTTGATTATTTCCTGTCTTCTACTCCTCCTGGGTGTATTTGCTTCTTTTTGTTCTAGAGCTTTTAGGTGTGCTGTCAAGCTGCTGACATATGCTCTCTCCTATTTCTTTCTGCAGACACTCAGCGCTATGAGTTTTCCTCTTAGCACAGCTTTCATTGTGTCCCATAAGTTTGGGTATGTTGTACCTTCATTTTCATTAAATTCTAAAAAGTCTTTAATTTCTTTCTTTTTTTCTTCCTTGACCAGGTTATCATTGAGTAGACCACTGTTCAATTTCCACGTATATGTGGGCATTCTACCCTTATTGTTATTGAAAACCAGTTTTAGGTCGTGGTGGTCTGATAGCACACATGGGATTATTTCTATCTTTCTGTACCTGTTGAGGCCCGTTTTTTGGCCAATTATATGGTCAATTTTGGAGAAAGTACCATGAGGAGCTGAGAAGAAGGTATATCCTTTTGCTTTAGGATAGAATGTTCTATAAATATCTGTTAAGTCCATTTGGCTCATGACTTCTCTTAGTCTATCTATGTCTCTGTTTAATTTCTGTTTCCATAATCTGTCCATTGATGAGAGTGGGGTGTTGAAATCTGCTACTATCATTGTGTGAGGTGCAATGTGTGTTTTGAGCTTTAGTAAGGTTTCTTTTACGTATGTAGGTGCCCTTGTATTTGGGGCATAGATATTTAGGATTGAGAGTTCATCTTGGTGGATTTTTCCTTTGATGAGTATGAAGTGTCCTTCATTATCTTTTTTGATGACTTTTAGTTGAAAATTGATTTTATTTGATATTAGAATGGCTACTCCAGCTTGCTTCTTCCGACCATTTGCTTGGAAAGTTGTTTTCCAGCCTTTCACTCTGAGGTAGTGTCTGTCTTTGTCTCTGAGGTGTGTTTCCTGTAGGCAGCAGAATGCAGGGTCCTCGTTGCGTATCCAGTTTGTTAATCTATGTCTTTTTTGGGGAAGTTGAGGCCATTGATGTTGAGAGATATTAAGGAATAGTGATTATTGCTTCCTGTTATATTCATATTTGGATATGAGGTTATGTTTGTGTGCTTTTCTTCTCTTTGTTTTGTTGCCAAGACGATTAGTTTCTTGCTTCTTCTAGGGTATAGCTTGCCTCCTCATGTTGGGCTTTACCATTTATTATCCTTTGTAGTGCTGGATTTGTAGAATGATATTGTGTAAATTTGGTTTTGTCATGGAATGTCTTGGTTTCTCCATCTATGTTAATTGAGAGTTTTGCTGGATACAGTAACCTGGGCTGGCATTTGTGTTCTCTTAGGGTCTGTATGACATCTGTCCAGGATCTTCTGGCTTTCATAGTCTCTGGCGAAAAGTCTGGTGTGATTCTGATAGGTCTGCCTTTATATGTTACTTGACCTTTTTCCCTTACTGCTTTTAATATTCTTTCTTTATTTTGTGTGTTTGGTGTTTTGACTATTATGTGACAGGAGGTGTTTCTTTTCTGGTCCAATGTATTTGGAGTTCTGTAGGCTTCTTGTATGCCTATGGGTATCTCTTTTTTTAGGTTAGGGAAGTTTTCTTCTATGATTTTGTTGAAGATATTTACTGGTCCTTTGAGCTGGGAGTCTTCACTCTCTTCTATACCTATTATCCTTAGGTTTGATCTTCTCATTGAGTCCTGGATTTCCTGTATGTTTTGGACCAGTAGCTTTTTCCACTTTACATTATCTTTGACAGTTGAGTCAATGATTTCTATGGAATCTTCTGCTCCTGAGATTCTCTCTTCCATCTCTTGTATTCTGTTGGTGAAGCTCGTATCTACAGCTCCTTGTCTCTTCTTTTGGTTTTCTATATCCAGGGTTGTTTCCATGTGTTCTTTCTTGATTGCTTCTATTTCCATTTTTAATTCCTTCAACTGTTTGATTGTGTTTTCCTGGAATTCTTTCAGGGATTTTTGCGATTCCTCTCTGTAGGCTTCTACTTGTTCTCTAAGGGAGTTCTTCATGTCTTTCTTGAAGTCCTCCAGCATCATGATCAAATATGATTTTGAGAGTAGATCTTGTTTTTCTGGTGTGTTTGGATATTCCGTGTTTGCTTCGGTGGGAGAATTGGGCTCCGATGTTGCCATGTAGTCTTGGTTTCTGTTGCTCAGGTTCCTGCGCTTGCCTCTCGCCATCAGATTATCTCTAGTGTTACTTTGTTCTGCTATTTCTGACAGTGGCTAGACTGTCCAATAAGCCTGTGTGTCAGGAGTGCTGTAGACCTTTTTTCCTGTTTTCTTTCAGCCAGTTATAGGGACAGAGTGTTCTGCTTTCGGGCATGTAGTTTTTCCTATCTACAGGTCTTCAGCTGTTCCTGTGGGCCTGTGTCTGGAGTTCACCAGGCAGCTCACTTGCAACAGAAACGTTGGTCTTACCTGTGGTCCCGAGGCTCAAGTTTGCTCGTGGGGTGTTTTCCTCTGGTGTCAGAGATGTGTGCAGAGTGCCGTCTCTTCTGGTTTCCGAGGCGTGTCTGCCTCTCTGAAGGTTTAGCTCTCCCTCCCATGGGATTTGGGTGCAGAGAACTGTTTATCCGGTAGGTCCCTTCAGATTATGGCGGTGTCACAGGCGCAGCGGTCCTGCTGCTCCTTGGCCCTCCTCTACGGGTTGGCTGCCTTTTCTATTTGGGTGTATACACACTTCTCTTTTCAGCATTTGATACCTATTTTTTTTTTTTTTGTCAACAACACCCACTCACTGAGATATCGGGGAAATGGAGTGTTTTTAGTTATTCGGATTAAAAATTGTACTGTGAAATAAAATATGTTGTTACTATTTTCATTAATCATTCTGTGCCACATATGGGACGCTTTGGGTGGGATATGTATATGATGTCTCCATTTGTGTAGACTTTAACATATCTCCCATGCCACAACCATTGCTATATATAGTGTGATCACATCAGAATTAGCTCCTTAGCAGTCTTTTATGGTTTGAGATCCTGAATGGGTACAACGTAATATCTAAAATATGCCCTGTATATTTCAAAATATATAATAAATTATTTTTAGGTTAAGTCAAACTGCTATACCTATTTAATGTTTTAACATAAATATGGTTTCATTTTTATTTATGTAGTCACCTAGTGACAAGGTTCTTACTATCAGTTTTTTGAATCACTTGTCTTTTTTCTTTCTTTCTTTTTTTTAGGAATATATCAACCAGTTGTTCTTCTTATTATATAGCATGAACAAATACAAAATCACGACCAGCATTTTTCAGATCTTGCTGACAAGCCTAGAGAGCCAAAACTTGGGAAGCAGAATGTTGTGGTTTGCCCTGGAGTTATCTGTATCTTGATGCTAATCCCACTGCCCCAAGGACAGCTGCCTAGTCAAGTACTCAGGACTCAGGTGACTAGTGAATCTTCTCCCTATTGAATTTGTAAAACACAAGTGAGGGGCAGGTACAGGATAGAAGGAGGCCTGTCATTGGATGAGAAGGAAGGATGGGCAGGAGAGAAGTTTGAGGGAAGAGGAGGAGACTGGAAGGAAAGGCGGAAGAGACGGGAGGGAGAGGGAGAGAAGCCGTGGCAGGACAATATGGCAGATGACATTAAGATTCCACGCTGTGCCTTTACAGATTGTTATGAATGTTTTTAAGAGATGGATGTGTATTGGACTTTGTATGTTTAGGTGGGCAATTATATCTTATCAGTTGGATCAAAGGTTACAGTGTTGTGTGTTCTTTCATGTGTAGATTTAAGTGTAATGGAGTGTGGGGCGGCTGGTCTGGGCCACCAGGGAATTGGGATGTGTGTTTCTGGCATGGAAATCTGCCTTGGGAACTAGGTAGGTAGAGAGATTGCTGCCAGGCTCAGAGAGAGCCCTTGGGCAGTGTGATATGGGATGGAGCAAAGCGGGTGAGAGGCTTTGCTGACTGAGAATTAAGATATCTATCAGATATCGTGGGGCACCACGGTGCCGGATCCTAGTGGGAGATAAAAGACAGTCATTTTTATTTTTTATGTTATTACAACATCATCAGAGAGGCAGGACTAGGAGTTAAGAGACCAGCTAGGTCTCATGGAGACCCTGTCTCAAACAGAAATTAAGCAGGGTTGGTAGCACACATCAAACTCTGTGCACACCCACACATACACAAGTAAAAGCAATTCTCCCATCTCCAATGGCTCATTCTAATCTGCTCTGCGTATTTGTTACAAAAAGCCAAGATAACAAAATTGCCTTTATTACATATTTTGCAAGCTAGAAAGTCCAAAGATCTATTCCAATTACTTTCTAAACCAAACTACTCCAAATTCTAGTTACGTTGTTTCTCAGCCCCAGGCTTGAGGCTTCTAAAGTTCACAGAATGCTGTGTCTTATTCTCAGTTCTTTGGGTAAATTTAAGTCATTTACATGAATCCAAATGCCACACATCTTACGTAATTTAAAGGTTAACAAGTTAGAAGTTTCCCCCAGCACCAGGAAAAATTTAATCTTACAAAACAAACAAACAAAAACCAGCTTTTGCATCTGCTGCGTGGCATCGTTTACAGGAAGGACAGTGTCCAATTTAAACTGTCCTAATCCTTCTTGATGTTAGCATTCTCAGAGGGATCCCATATCTGATAATGGCAGAAAGAGCAGAGCCATTAGAATGGCTCACAATTCCATTTAAACTCATTTCCTTCAAGCCTTTGTTGTCTCTGCTCAATCCAAACAAATCTTATGATCCTTGCTATAGGCTCTCTCAGCACCAACAACAACGTGCAGTCCCTTCTCTTGGGAAAGGTGCTTTGAACTTCCCTGGAAAATTTTTAACTTCTGTTCTCAGCAGGCCTGCCCTGAATCTGGTGACAAAGGCTGCGCACTGGGGTTCAGGGTTAGCTTCTTCATGACCCTTACTAGTGTTTCCGTTTGTAGGATTTCTGAATCACCGGCTGAGTCCTCTTCATCTGGTCATTAGGAGGCCCTTTAATATTATGTTGGTCATTTATCATGGGAATAGTAGGTTGTCCTAAAGGCCCTATGGCCAACTAGCCACAGGTTCTTTGCCCAATCTTTGGTGGTGAGATGTTAGAGAAAGGGCAAGGGGGCCACTGCAGGTAAAATAAGAACACAGTTTCAATCAAAGAGGAGATAAGACTTCAAGAAGGAAAAAAAAAAGAAGTCAGTTGCCTTAAGTGGTACTGAAGAGTCAAGTACATTATTTAAGGGATACATTCATTGGATCTGACAAAATCAAAAGCACCATGGCCTCCACAGCAGCATTGGTGGGTGAGAAGCTACATCACAGTAGCTTCAATTGCTGAGGTGGAAGTGAGGAAACAGGAAAGTAGACCTTCGTGAGGTTTAGATGTGAAAGGTAACTGAGAACCAATGTGGCAGAAGGTGACAGCTGTATTGTTTTACTTATTTGATTTTCAAAGAAAGAATACAAGAGTACAAGAGCACGCTTGCTTCATGATGGAAATGATATGTGGGAGAGAAGCGAGCAATCATGCAGGAAGGAGTTGCGGAAGCGGCGTTGGAAAAGCTTTCAAAAAAGTAAGAGGGAATTCAGTTCAGAGAAATAGAGAGACTGACCCTGTGGCAGAACTATGGGTGTTTACTGGGAAATTTAAAAGTTTGTGGCAGGAAGATTATGAGAATTCTATTTTCTATATGAAGCCTGAGGCAGGTAGAAACTATGTAAGTAGCGTAACACAATAATGCTGCTAGACCAATTTGCCCCTTGTTTTTCTTGATATCCTCAGATCATTCTCTTATATTGTGGGATTCTTCTTCCAGTAGTTAGTTAGCACAAGTACAAGTCAAAGTCAAATGCTCACTGACACATTACTTTCCCATTAATGCCTCTTAGTGAATCCATTTTACAGATTTAAAGCACTGAGCATTACACATGTTTAATAATTTGCTCAATGAGATGGGTGAAGGAATTTGACTTCATCACACCTGTCCAATCTCAGAGCCTGCCCTTTGTTAGACTGTATTGCCTCTACTTACCACAGTGTTTGAATTACACAGGCAAATGCTGTACTGTAAACAACAGGGTGTGCTGGTTTCCTGATAACCATCCTTATCTGTCTTAATAATTAGCATTACTTCTTCACCAATTTACCTACTTAACTGTTTTTATATTCTGGAGAAAGGGGTACCTCATTTCAAATTTACCGTGGTTAGGTGGAACAACATGAAGTTATATATTCTCAGCTTAATGTTTCCCATACATGAAAGGAGTTTTATCACTTAAAAAGTCAAATAGTGATAAAGAAACTAGAAATCCCAACTGTGAGTGTACATCTTCAAGAATAATCCCCTCTCTTTCTTCTTTGTCTGAATGTAACATTTGCTTTTGTGAACATGTTAATTTTTCCACAGGATGATTTCTTTAATTTTTTTTTCTTTTTCAATAAGACAAAAACAAGAATTCTGAGATTTGAAAGAGTATCTATAAAAAGCAGAAAAGAACAAAAAGATGCTGTCTTGGCACTGAGCTAATGAAGAACTCTATTGAAAAGAGCAGCAAGAGACAGAATGATGTAGGCGTGTTCTTCCTGAGACCTGTTGGTTCCTTTTAGCTTTCTATGTGCAATGGTGCTGTTTGAAACTTGGACACAAACTTGATTTGACATTCTCGTTATCAGGCACAGTGACTGGAGAGCACAGGAGAAATGCAAGGAAAGAAACAGGTGACGTGGGAAGGAGGAAGGCACGTCCTGAATTTTCTAACATATTTTCATTTTTATAAAATTTTGTGAAAGGGTCTGACTTATTCCATTTTATGAACAGGAAAGTGATTTGTTTGGGGATAAAGATTATATTATGAACATACAGCATCTAGATTTATGTCATTTATTCTATTATTCTTGTTCATCTTGACTCAGGGAACGTTGGATGGAAAAGACTACTGAAGAACGGGGCCAATTTATTGAAGTTCTAATTTATAGAAATTCAATTTATAGAAATTTTAATCTATCCTAGGAAAACAAAAGATAAAAGTTAAGATGAAAATTCAGTCAGAAGAAGTTGGGAGTAATACTATCATAGGCAATTAATCTGATAACAAATGCTGGAGAGAACATGGAGAGAAAGAAGCATCCATTCACTGTTGTTGAGGGTGCAAATAAATGAAGGCGTTATGGAAATCAGATTGGGGATTTCTCAAAACAATTAAAAATAAAACTATCATGAACTCTAGCTATCTCACTTCTAGGCAAGAAAACTTCATAAAGATATTTGTACTCCTGGGTTTATTGCCACTTCATTCAATTAAAATGAAGAATTGAAATTAACCTAGTTGTACACAAACAGATGAATGGATAATAAAAATTTGCTATATTTATGAATACTACTCAGTTCTAAAAAATAAATTAAAAACTTGCAGGAAAGTGGATGGACTTAGAATGTTTAATATGAAGCGAGATCGCATACAGTTCCAAACAGAAATAAACTGCATGTTCTCTCCTGTATGTGGAATTTAGCCAATAATATGTGTATATACATGACAGTGTACTTGTGGTCCAGTACAACATGAGGAAAAGAATGACTGAATAAAGGGGATGGGGAAACACTGAATGCAGGATATGGACGTGAGATTTGAAAGATAATATCAAGGTAATTGTTTTTCTTGTTCTAATTCTGTCAGTTTTTTGAGGGGTTGGTGGTTGACAAGAGCATAAAATAAACCCAATACTGAAATTGAAAAAATTTAATGTTGAAGTCTCTCACTTCTGTATCGAATGTCAGTTTTAACTGTGTATAAATGTATATTCATTAAATTGTGTAGACCGGGTCTGTTTAAATTTGCTGTGTATGTTTTTATTTATTTGTAAGATTTTCAATAATAAAGTTTACAAAATTAAAAGAGAAATCTAAAAAAGAAGTGGTTTGTGGAATTAAATCCCTCCAGAGAGCTCAGAAATGCCTTGATGAATAGTCTGATTTAAGGATAGTTTTTGTTGAGAGAAGAGAATCAACACTGAACCACACAAGTGCATGAAAACTTCCAAGGTGCAGTGGTTGGCTGGAGACCAAGTGACAACCTGCCTTAATTAATTTTTTCTTCTTGGTAGAATGGCCCTTCCAGAGAGTGATGCTATCCATATGTATTAAGAGAGTTTAAGTCAAGACTTATGCCTTCAAAAAAGAGTATTTCCTGTCTGAAATTAAAATTACTCATCCTGCAACATGATATTTTCTTTTTTTTCTTTTTATTGGATATTTCATTTACATTTCAAATATTATTCCTTTTCCTGGTTTCCTGTCCATAAGCCCCCTATCCCCTTCCCCTCCCCTTCTTCTATAAGGATGTCCCCGTCCCTATCCACTTCCCTTTACCGCCCCCTCCCTACATTCCATTGAACTGGGGGTCCAACCTTGGCAGGACCAAGGCTTCTCCTCCCATTGGTATCCAACAAGGCCATCCTCTGCTACCTATGCAGTTGGAGCCATGGGTCAGTCCATGTATAGTCATGTAGTGGTTTAGACCCTGGAAGCTCTGGTTGGTTGGCATTGTTGTTCTTATGGGGTTGCAAGCCCCTTCAGCTCTTTCAGTCCTTTCTCTAATTCCTCCAAGGGGCATCCTGTTCTCAGTTCAGTGGTTTGCTGCTAGTATTCACCTCTGTATTGGACATGCTCTGGCTATGTCTCTCAGGAGAGATCTATATCCGGTGCCTTTCAGCTTGCACTTCTTAGCTTCATCAATCTTATCAAGTTTTGGTGGCTGTATATATATGGGCCACATGTGTGGCTGGGACATTTTTCTTTAATATAGAGTTTCTTGTTTACATGATTTCTCTACACAAATAGAGACAGTTTTTAAAGAGAAACTTTAAAAGTTTATTCTTTACATTTTCAGAAATTTCTAAAATGTGCTACATATCAAAGGTAGAAAATTAGCTCTTAAAACTGTAAAATGAGAGTTGTAATTGTTTTCAAATCAGAACTTCATCAAGATAGGAATGTATGTATATGCAGAACAATATACCACTCTTTCTTGGCTTCATTGAAGTGAAGACATATGCCAACCTTCTTTTGTCTGATAGTCATAAAAAATTCTTGTTTAAAAAAATATCAGGAGAGACACCGCCGGACCCTGAAGGAAACAGACCGGATAAACAGTTCTCTGCACCCAAATCCCGTGGGAGGGAGAGCTAAACCTTCAGAGAGGCAGACAGGCCTGGGAAACCAGAAGAGACTGCTCCCTGCACACACATCTCGGACGCCAGAGGAAAAAGCCAAAGACCATCTGGAACCCTGGTGCACTGAAGCTCCCGGAAGGGGCGGCACAGGTCTTCCTGGTTGCTGCCGCTGCAGAGAGCCCCTGGGCAGCACCCCACGAGCGAACTTGAGCCTCGGGACCACAGGTAAGACCAAATTTTCTGCTGCAAGAAAGCTGCCTGGTGAGCTTGGGACACACGGAAGCAGAATTTCTCTAGAACCGGCACGTTCTGTGTTTACCGGAAGTCCCACACCCGCGGATCCCGGACCGCAGCAGCTCTCTGCTCCCAGACCCGGTGAGAGAGAGACCCAACCGCCTGGTCAGGTGGGCACTCCTGAGGCTGCAGAGCGGAAGAGACCACCAACACTGCTCACCCCTGCCCACATCCCTGGCCCAAGAGGAAACTGTATAAGGCCTCTGGGCTCCCGTGGGGGAGGGCCCAGGAGCGGCAGGACCCCTGCCAGAGACACCACCAGACCCTGAAGGAAACAGACCGGATAAACAGTTCTCTGCACCCAAATCCCGTGGGAGGGAGAGCTAAACCTTCAGAGAGGCAGACAAGCCTGGGAAACCAGAAGAGACTGCTCCCTGCACACACATCTCGGACGCCAGAGGAAAAAGCCAAAGACCATCTGGAACCCTGGTGCACTGAAGCTCCCGGAAGGGGCGGCACAGGTCTTCCTGGTTGCTGCCGCTGCAGAGAGCCCCTGGACAGCACCCCACGAGCAAACCTGAGCCTCGGGACCACAGGTAAGACCAAATTTTCTGCTGCAAGAAAGCTGCCTGGTGAACTCAAGACACAGGCCCACAGGAACAGCTGAAGACCTGTAGAGAGGAAAAACTACACGCCCGAAAGCAGAACACTCTGTCCCCATAACTGACTGAAAGAGAGGAAAACAGGTCTACAGCACTCCTGACACACAGGCTTATAGGACAGTCTAGCCACTGTCAGAAATAGCAGAACAAAGTAACACTAGAGATAATCTGATGGCGAGAGGCAAGCGCAGGAACCCAAGCAACAGAAACCAAGACTACATGCCATCATCGGAGCCCAATTCTCCCACCAAAACAAACATGGAATATCCAAACACACCAGAAAAGCAAGATCTAGTTTCAAAATCATATTTGATCATGATGCTGGAGGACTTCAGGAAAGACCTGAACACAATTAGGGAAGCACAGGAAAACATTAATAAACAAGTAAAAGCCTACAGAGAAGAATCGCAAAAATCCCTGAAAGAATTCCAGGAAAACACAATCAAACAGTTGAAGGAATTAAAAATGGAAATAGAAGCAATCAAGAAAGAACACATGGAAACAACCCTGGATATAGAAAACCAAAAGAAGAGACAAGGAGCTGTAGATACAAGCTTCACCAACAGAATACAAGAGATGGAAGAGAGAATCTCAGGAGCAGAAGATTCCATAGAAATCATTGACTCAACTGTCAAAGATAATGTAAAGCAGAAAAAGCTACTGGTCCAAAACATACAGGAAATCCAGGACTCAATGAGAAGATCAAACCTAAGGATAATAGGTATAGAAGAGAGTGAAGACTCCCAGCTCAAAGGACCAGTAAATATCTTCAACTAAATCATAGAAGAAAACTTCCCTAACCTAAAAAAAGAGATACCCATAGACATACAGGAAGCCTACAGAACTCCAAATAGATTGGACCAGAAAAGAAACACCTCCCGTCACATAATTGTCAAAACACCAAACGCACAAAATAAAGAAAGAATATTAAAAGCAGTAAGGGAAAAAGGTCAAGTAACATATAAAGGGAGACCTATCAGAATCACACCAGACTTCTCGCCAGAAACTATGAAGGCCAGAAGATCCTGGACTGATGTTATACAGACCCTAAGAGAACACAAATGCCAGCCCAGATTACTGTATCCAGCAAAACTCTCAATTAACATTGATGGAGAAACCAAGATATTCCATGACAAACCAAATTTACACAATATCTTTCTACAAATCCAGCACTACAAAGGATAATAAATGGTAAAGCCCAACATAAGGAGGCAAGCTATACCCTAGAAGAAGCAAGAAACTAATCGTCTTGGCAACAAAACAAAGAGAATGAAAGCACACAAACATAACCTCACATCAAATATGAATATAACGGGAAGCAATAATCACTATTCCTTAATATCTCTCAATATCAATGGCCTCAACTCCCCAATAAAAAGACATAGATTAACAAACTGGATACGCAACGAGGACCCTGCATTCTGCTGCCTACAGGAAACACACCTCAGAGACAAAGACAGACACTACCTCAGAGTGAAAGGCTGGAAAACAACTTTCCAAGCAAATGGTCAGAAGAAGCAAGCTGGAGTAGCCATTCTAATATCAAATAAAATCAATTTCCAACTAAAAGTCATCAAAAAAGATAAGGAAGGACACTTCATATTCATCAAAGGAAAAATCAACCAAGATGAACTCTCAATCCTAAATATCTATGCCCCAAATACAAGGGCACCTACATACGTAAAAGAAACCTTACTAAAGCTCAAAACACACATTGCACCTCACACAATAATAGTGGGAGATTTCAACACCCCACTCTCATCAATGGACAGATCATGGAAACAGAAATTAAACAGTGATGTAGACAGACTAAGAGAAGTCATGAGCCAAATGGACTTAACGGATATTTATAGAACATTCTATCCTAAAGCAAAAGGATATACCTTCTTCTCAGCTCCTCATGGTACTTTCTCCAAAATTGACCATATAATTGGCCAAAAAACGGGCCTCAACAGGTACAGAAAGATAGAAATAATCCCATGCGTGCTATCGGACCACCACGGCCTAAAACTGGTCTTCAATAACAATAAGGGAAGAATGCCCACATATATGTGGAAATTGAACAATGCTCTACTCAATGATAACCTGGTCAAGGAAGAAATAAAGAAAGAAATTAAAAACTTTTTAGAATTTAATGAAAATGAAGATACAACATACTCAAACTTATGGGACACAATGAAAGCTGTGCTAAGAGGAAAACTCATAGCGCTGAGTGCCTGCAGAAAGAAACAGGAAAGAGCATATGTCAGCAGCTTGACAGCACACCTAAAAGCTCTAGAACAAAAAGAAGCAAATACACCCAGGAGGAGTAGAAGGCAGGAAATAATCAAACTCAGAGCTGAAATCAACCAAGTAGAAACAAAAAGGACCATAGAAAGAATCAACAGAACCAAAAGTTGGTTCTTTGAGAAAATCAACAAGATAGATAAACCCTTAGCCAGACTAATGAGAGGACACAGAGAGTGCGTCCAAATTAACAAAATTAGAAATGAAAAGGGAGACATAACTACAGATTCAGAGGAAATTCAAAAAATCATCAGATCTTACTATAAAAACCTATATTCAACAAAATTTGAAAATCTTCAGGAAATGGACAATTTCCTAGACAGATACCAGGTATCGAAGTTAAATCAGGAACAGATAAACCAGTTAAACAACCCCATAACTCCTAAGGAAATAGAAGCAGTCATTAAAGGTCTCCCAACCAAAAAGAGCCCAGGTCCAGACGGGTTTAGTGCAGAATTCTATCAAACCTTCATAGAAGACCTCATACCAATATTATCCAAACTATTCCACAAAATTGAAACAGATGGAGCCCTACCGAATTCCTTCTACGAAGCCACAATTACTCTTATACCTAAACCACACAAAGACACAACAAAGAAAGAGAACTTCAGACCAATTTCCCTTATGAATATCGACGCAAAAATACTCAATAAAATTCTGGCAAACCGAATTCAAGAGCACATCAAAACAATCATCCACCATGATCAAGTAGGCTTCATCCCAGGCATGCAGGGATGGTTTAATATACGGAAAACCATCAACGTAATCCATTATATAAACAAACTGAAAGAACAGAACCACATGATCATTTCATTAGATGCTGAGAAAGCATTTGACAAAATTCAACACCCCTTCATGATAAAAGTCCTGGAAAGAATAGGAATTCAAGGCCCATACCTAAACATAGTAAAAGCCATATACAGCAAACCAGTTGCTAACATTAAACTAAATGGAGAGAAACTTGAAGCAATCCCACTAAAATCAGGGACTAGACAAGGCTGCCCACTCTCTCCCTACTTATTCAATATAGTTCTTGAAGTTCTAGCCAGAGCAATCAGACAACAAAAGGAGATCAAAGGGATACAGATCGGAAAAGAAGAGGTCAAAATATCACTATTTGCAGATGACATGATAGTATATTTAAGTGATCCCAAAAGTTCCACCAGAGAACTACTAAAGCTGATAAACAACTTCAGCAAAGTGGCTGGGTATAAAATTAACTCAAATAAATCAGTTGCCTTCCTCTATACAAAAGAGAAACAAGCCGAGAAAGAAATTAGGGAAACGACACCCTTCATAATAGACTCAAATAATATAAAGTACCTCGGTGTGACTTTAACCAAGCAAGTAAAAGATCTGTACAATAAGAACTTCAAGACACTGAGGAAAGAAATTGAAGAAGACCTCAGAAGATGGAAAGATCTCCCATGCTCATGGATTGGCAGGATTAATATGGTAAAAATGGCCATTTTACCAAAAGCAATCTACAGATTCAATGCAATCCCCATCAAAATACCAATCCAATTCTTCAAAGAGTTAGACAGAACAATTTGCAAATTCATCTGGAATAACAAAAAACCCAGGATAGCTAAAGCTATCCTCAACAATAAAAGGACTTCAGGGGGAATCACTATCCCTGAACTCAAGCAGTATTACAGAGCAATAGTGATAAAAACTGCATGGTATTGGTACAGAGACAGACAGATAGACCAATGGAATAGAATTGAAGACCCAGAAATGAACCCACACACCTATGGTCACTTGATTTTTGACAAAGGAGCCAAAACCATCCAATGGAAAAAAGATAGCATTTTCAGCAAATGGTGCTGGTTCAACTGGAGGGCAACATGTAGAAGAATGCAGATCGATCCATCCTTATCACCCTGTACAAAGCTTAAGTCCAAGTGGATCAAGGACCTCCACATCAAACCAGACACACTCAAACTAATAGAAGAAAAACTAGGGAAGCATCTGGAACACATGGGCACTGGAAAAAAAAATTTCCTGAACAAAACACCAATGGCTTATGCTCTAAGATCAAGAATCGACAAATGGGATCTCATAAAACTGCAAAGCTTCTGTAAGGCAAAGGACACTGTGGTTAGGACAAAACGGCAACCAACAGATTGGGAAAAGATCTTTACCAATCCTACAACAGATAGAGGCCTTATATCCAAAATATACAAAGAACTCAAGAAGTTAGACCGCAGGGAAACAAATAACCCTATTAAAAAATGGGGTTCAGAGCTAAACAAAGAATTCACAGCTGAGGAATGCCGAATGGCTGAGAAACACCTAAAGAAATGTTCAACATCTTTAGTCATAAGGGAAATGCAAATCAAAACAACCCTGAGATTTCACCTCACACCAGTGTGATTGGCTAAGATCAAAAACTCAGGTGACAGCAGATGCTGGCGAGGATGTGGAGAAAGAGGAACACTCCTCCATTGTTGGTGGGATTGCAGACTGGTAAAACCATTCTGGAAATCAGTCTGGAGGTTCCTCAGAAAATTGGACATTGAACTGCCTGAGGATCCAGCTATACCTCTCTTGGGCATATACCCAAAAGATGCCTCAACATATAAAAGAGACACGTGCTCCACTATGTTCATCGCAGCCTTATTTATAATAGCCAGAAAATGGAAAGAACCCAGATGCCCTTCAACAGAGGAATGGATACAGAAAATGTGGTACATCTACACAATGGAATATTACTCAGCTATCAAAAACAACGAGTTTATGAAATTCGTAGGCAAATGGTTGGAACTGGAAAATATCCTGAGTGAGCTAACCCAATCACAGAAAGACATACATGGTATGCACTCATTGATAAGTGGCTATTAGCCCAAATGCTTGAATTACCCTAGATCCCTAGAACAAACGAAACTCAAGACGGATGATCAAAATATGAATGCTTCACTCCTTCTTTAAATGAGGAAAAAGAATACCCTTGGCAGGGAAGGGAGAGGCAAAGATTAAAACAGAGACTGAAGGAACACCCATTTAGAGCCTGCCCCACATGTGGCCCATACATATACAGCCACCCAATTAGACAAGATGGATGAAGCAAAGAAGTGCAGACCGACAGGAGCCGGATGTAGATCGCTCCTGAGAGACACAGCCAGAATACAGCAAATATAGAGGCGAGTGCCAGCAGCAAACCACTGAACTGAGAATAGGTCCCCTATTGAAGGAATCAGAGAAAGAACTGGAAGAGCTTGAAGGGGCTCGAGACCCCAAAAGTACAACAATGCCAAGCAACCAGAGCTTCCAGGGACTAAGCCACTACCTAAAGACTATACATGGACTGACCCTGGACTCTGACCCCATAGGTAGCAATGAATATCCTAGTAAGAGTACCAGTGGAAGGGGAAGCCCTGGGTCCTGCTAAGACTGAACCCCCAGTGAACTAGTCTATGGGGGGAGGGCGGCAATGGGGGGAGGGTTGGGAGGGGAACACCCATAAGGAAGGGGAGGGGGGAGGGGGATGTTTGCCCGGAAACCGGGAAAGGGAATAACACTCGAAATGTATATAAGAAATACTCAAGTTAATAAAAAAAAAATAAATAAAAAAAAAATATCAGGAGCTAGAGAAATTGCTGAGTGGTTAAGAGTACCTGCTATTCTTCCAAAGCACACTAGTTCAATTCCCAGGACACAAATAAGGTGACTCATAGCTGTTTGTAAGTACAGGTCCAAGGATTTCGTGACTTCTTATGACCACTTTAGGCACACACACACACACACACACACACACACACACAGAGAGAGAGAGAGAGAGAGAGAGAGAGAGAGAGAGAGAGAGAGAGAGATCTTAGTTACTGTTCTATTGCTGTTAAGAGACACCATGACCTTGGCAACTCTTATGAAAGGAAGCATTTAATTGGGGCAGGCCTTTCTCAGAGGAAAACTTACATGTAATCATGCCATTCTGTTACATATTTTCCTTCTCTCTGCTATTTGGCAATTTAAAAAAGATAATCCATTCTAGTGTTTATTTTTCTATTTCACTAATTTATATTGTATCTGCGTTTATTTGTTTATAGTGTGTTATTATTTGTGTATATTTAAAATTCAATGCATTTTAAGCAGATACACAAAACATGAAATTTGCATATTATCATGTCACACATGTTGCCTCTTTGATATATAATACCATGCATGAACTGTGGTTGTGAGTTCGATTAAATGTATCTGTCTCCTCCAACGCTTATTGTTTCTTTTTGGAGAAATGTTCAAACTTTGGAATATAGAGTACATCAATGTTGCCTGTATTTGCTATACCACCTAAAAGCTCACCAGAAGTTCTTGCTCCCATCTAAATGTAACTGAGTACCTATCCCTAACTTCTCTTCTTTTTGTGTATTTCAAATTTTAGCATACATTCTTGAACATACATGTACATCTGTGCATCTGTGTATATTATTATTTCACATGCATTATGTAAGTAGTTAAATAAACTTTATGAAGTAGATATGACATTAAATATGTACTTTGTTGTGTGTATTTTTGCTCTACCTACCTTTGCTGTGCTACCAGCCTCCACTATGCTCCCTTGAATCCGCAGATAACACACACACACACACACACACACACACACACACACACACACAGAGTAGTTTGTTTTCCGCTTACCTTCTTAGCACAATTGCTGGGTGCTATTCTCCCTCCTGGAAAAGTATACCCTTATTTATTTCTTATCTTCACCTCCCCCACCTGCCTTAAACTTCAGTTGCTAAACTCTCCTGTCCACCCACCTATAGGAGTGGCATATGTGGCCACTCCATTTTGAGATCTCACACGGCTCTTAGCTCTTCTCTCTCAAAGCGTAGCGAACATCTTTCTCCTTCCTTCTATTTCCTTGAGTGCCTCTATGGACCTGGAAGTCCCGCCTGTCCCTTCCATCCAACAATTAGCCCATGGCTTTCTTTACTGACTGATCAAGAACCAACTGGGGAGCAGGACCTTACATGAGCACTGCCTTCTACAATGTTTGTATGAATCATATATACTAATGAGTTTTAAGTAGCATATATTTTACAGAAACATTTATTATCATAAGAAAAATTTTGAATTGCTCATTAACTTTGTTTTTATGTTTTTTCTTTATTATGTATTTAATTATGCATTTAATTTTCCTGTAATGTAGTCCTTATGAATTCCCCACCCTCTGAATATCTGGAAATTCTAAATCAGTTGATAATCAGAGTCTGGGGCTGGCTTCTGCAAGTCTTTCTGACAGCTTTTCAGTGAGTGTAATTCTGCTGACAGACACCACATTGGTGTGGTACAGGAGGACAGTGGCAATACAGGGGTACATTTGTGTAGATGGTGGGTTACTGATCCTCATGAGGTTGTCCCTTTGGTGCCTGTTTTCAGTTGTAAGGTGCTTGGAACACTTCTTAGCGTGTAGTCCAGAGCTGTGGTACTTGTTTACTGTAAAGAGTATAGCACTGAAGAGGCCCGGGCTCATACAACAGAGAAAACAGCTCATCTGAATCATATGTTTTCCTCATGACAGGAGGGATTGCATGTCTTTTGTCACACCTGCATAGCTGCTAGTGTCTACAAATTTGGTTTCACTCTGTTTTGTTTGATACTCAGGTGCTTTAAGGGAATTTTAAGCATGCATCTTCACTATGTGCTTATTCCTCCTCAGCATTTCACTAGCTGTTGGCTTTCTACCATCCAAGTTTTAAAACTTCGCTATAGTTAAAAGCATTAGTTGTTCATGTTCTGGATTTATTTTATCATAGTTGGAAAATTTTAAAGAAAGCCTCCTCTTATTCCACACAGTGATGCATGTGTTCTTGCATAACTCCCTCTAATGTACAGTGTGCAAAAATTTAGACTTAGATTTTCCTCAAAGCCAATTTGGTGAATGCATTAACAAAGTAAACATAATTCAACCCTTTTCTCTCAATGGAAATTACTTAAGCTTTACTGAGAAGTAACTTCCACGTGTCTTCCAGTTTCATCTTACCATAAACTAAACTTCTGCAAATCCTGCCTTCATATCCTGCACTCGTGTAGCCTATTTTGTTTACTTTTTGTGTAAATACTAAGATCTTTTTTAAAAGAATGAATTTTAGTCTTTCTTCTTTACTTTCTGTCTTTCTTTCATGTGATGTGATGTGGTGTGTGTGTGTGTGTGTGTGTGTGTGCGTGTGAGTGTGTCTACACATGTATGCTGATGTGCACACCTATGTATGGGCTTGGGGTAGCCAGAGGTCAACATCTGGTTTCTTCATCTATTGCTCTCCACTGTATTTTTCTGTAACATGTTCTCTCACTCTGGATCTCTTGTTTTAGCACGACTGGCTCTGTCCCTAGCATTTTTCGAACTGCCTGGCCTGGTGTTTTCATGCATGCTGGGAATCCCAACTCAAGTTTTATTTGTGCAGATGATACTCTACCCACTGAGCAATTTTTTCCAAAATCTACATGGTTCTTGAACTGTTTAATATTCTGCATAAAAATGTTACTTTTTCCTTAGATTTTTCACTAATAATGGAATTTTTGGGAATATATTGATGAGTTTATTTTTTTTTGTTATTTAGAAAAAATGCCATTGGTTATGTTCTTCAAACTTCTCAACCTTATTTTTCCAATAATGTACCTTACTTACTAATTACATTAAGAGTGTATTGTGACCTATTAATCCTAACAAATTATCACCTACTAATGATACTAATTATAAAATTATAATTATATATCATGTAATATCAGTATAATAATATATTTATAATTTGTAATCATATTATAATAATGATAACAATTTTTCAGCCCTCATTAGGATTGTGGATTGCTACATAAACAGTAGTGTCATCTGTAAATGACAACAGTTCCAACACTTTAGCTCAAGTCCCTTTACATTACTCTTTGGCATGCTAAAGTAGCAAGGGCTGCTGGGAAGGTAAGGACCAATATGAGGATATTGGGTATCTTTGCCAGAAATAAATATTCAAGAATGCTTCCCATATAGAGAAAATACTCTGAATTCATCACTTTGAATTTTTAATTTATTAACTAATTAATTAATTAACAGTGACCCCTTTCTCCTCTCCTCCCAGTCCCTCCTTACTCCCTCCTCTAACCCCATCCCTACTCCCTTTCATCTCAGAGAAGGGGAGCCCTTCCATGGCTATCAACTTGTCTTGGCGTATCAAATTGCAGTAGGACCAGATGTGTCCTTTCTTACTAAGTCTAGCCAAGACATCCCAGCTAGGGGAAAGAGGACCAAAGGCAGCCAGCAGAGTCAGAAATAGCCCTGGCTCCAGTTGTGAGGGGTCCCATATGAAGACTAAGCTGCACATCTGCTCCATATATGTAGGGAATCTAGGTTCCTCCCATGCATATTCTTTGATTGGTGGTTCAGCCTCTTTGTGCCCCAACGAGCCCAGGTAAGTTGTTTCTGTAGGTATTCTTATGGTGTCCTTGACTCCTCTGGTTACTTCAATCCTTCCTACCCCTCTTCCACAGATTCCCCAAGGTCCTCCTAATGTTTGGCTGTGGGTCTCTGCATCTGTTTCCATCAGCAGCTGGGTGAAACCACTCAGAGAACAATTATGTTAGGTTTCTGTCTGCAAGAATGTGACCCTTGCTGCCTCCAGAGATCTTTGGCTGATATTGGTTCACAGGGGCAAATAGAGCAGGGACTACAGAGCGGGCCTTTGGAAGCCCTGTAAGTATGAATGGAAACAGGGACACTCCAGGATCAGCTTCAGGGATCAGACTCACCACATTTTATCAGGGTGAATCAGGAGTTATATAGTTTGAGGGAAGAGGGTAGGAATATCCCCAGTGGACAGGCTAAGGTACTAAGATACCTCATTATCATGAAGATTCCAGGAATCTCAGGTGCTTGCCAAATGGGTTTCTTATTGGGAATGGGAAGGATTGGACCTGTAATTTGCTGTGTTTATGAAAAGATAGGGGAGAGAGAAAATGTTTGGAAGAGGTGCAGTCAAGTATGCTAATATAATTTCCTAAGGGCTCTGTGACATTCCTCAGGTAGGCAGTGTGAAGTCTGGCATCTCTCAGGTAGAGAAAAGGAAGTTCTATTGCCAAAGGAAGTCTGCCACTGCCATTTAGCAGCGAGCTCAGAGCTTTCCCATGTCAGACTTTGATCTTAGCAGGGTTTTTCTACACAAGTATAGGAGAATATAATCAATAGTGTCAGGGGTAGACTCTCATGACATGGATCTCAAGTTGGGTTCGTCATTGATTGGCCATTCCATTAAATACTTTCATTGGAAGTCTTATCTGGTTATAGGAGATGGCCACTTCAGGTTCCTTATCCCCTATTGCTAGGACTCTTAGCAAGGATCACCCTCATAGGCTCCCTGGAGTTTCCCTTGTCCTAGGTTTCTAGGTCATCCCAGAGATGCACCCCACATCCCAGTTCTTTCTCCCTCCATTGTCCCTACACTTGATTCCTATCCACACACAAATCCAACCCATAGAAGATACTAGAAAGAAAGCTCCATTCAACCTACAGGCATTCATCATCTTCAGCACTATGGTTTGTTTGTCTGTTTGTTTTGTCCATGTTTTGGTAGCTATCCCAGACTAGATTATGAAGTTTTTTTTCCATTTTTAATGTACTGACATTAGAGTCATTTAATGCACATACATTAGAGTCAGTGCTGAATTTTGTCTAATATAGGTTCTGCATGTAAGAAAGTGATTCTGTGTACTTTATTATGTGAATCTATTCACTGACTTTAGAGTAGCAGCCAGCCCTGACATAAACCATACTTTGTCGTAGGATCTTGGTGAAAGCAAGTGACTTGATCTAATTGGCTATTTTTAATACAGCTTAATAAAAGTGATGCTTAAAGAGACAGAGGATAGGAAAGAGAAAGTGGTAGGAAAGAGAAAAACAGACTTCTTTGAGCCCATGCCTGCTAGCTGGATCGCTAAGAGTGGGTGTTGTGAGATCCAAATGGAAAGGGATGTCTTACCATCTCACTGACGTCTTCCTGATAGATCACTTTTCTATTGCTCTGAGTATGGTGAATGGGGAACAGTTAGAGGGTGGACCTGGAAGGGCATAAAATCTGGAGTGTAAAAAAAAGATCACATGAAATTAAAAATTAAATAATTAAATAAAATATTTTGTTAAGACTAATATAATACCAGATATTCTTTGTTTCTTAATTGCTTTGAAATGATATTTAGTCTTGTTTGAGTTTTCTCAACCAACTTTGCCCTAGCTTTTTGACATTTATTTTCTGTTTTACTAATGTCTACTTGTGCTTGTTTGTTTCTCATACCTTATCTGGATTTGATTTTTTGTTCTTTTCTATAATTTAAAACACATTCTATTCTTACTTGATTAATATATGTATGCAAACCACAATGTGTAATCGAGTATGTGATTTCCCCTAGGCATAACGCATGAGTTTTGACAGATTAGGTTTTTATTATGTTATACATAGCATACTTGGTTAAAACATTCTCTTGAGTCTATGTTATTTATTCTTGAGGGACATTAAGATCTGTTCTTTCATGGTTAGCCTTTTGGGTTCAGCTTTAATTGCATTTTGGCCACAGATATGCTAGTATGCATGATTTCTGTGTTTAGAAATGTATGGCGATGTGCCTTATGAACTTCCAAAGAACAGTTTGATGTTTCATGTGTGCCGAAAATGCTTGCTCTCTGCTTTCTGTTTATAAGATTTTATATATGCCTATTAGGTCAATTTTATTTTATTGATTGTTTTTAAAACTTCTTATACTCTTAATTTATTTCTTTTCCTCCTTTCATTTTTCTCCCTCCTTTTTTCTTTCCTCCATGAAATATTGTTTTTTAGCTATTTTTTAACTTCTTTTTTGATATTAACCTATCAAACCTATACAAATGTGCTATTTACCTACATGCTTGATGCATATAAGCTGTATATAAATATATTTTCTATTAAAATAGATATAAATGTACCCATTTTAGGGTAGTTTTATTATGTAGTAGATCTATTTTTACTTTAATTTATATATATTTTAAATTTTTTGCTTAGTTTTTTTATTTAAGAATATTATTTTTCAATAGTATAAACTGTCATTGATTCTATGTGAAAATTTTTGATTTTTATATATGGTTTTACTTACTTGTGTTATGAATTCTAACTATTCTTGTGTTATGAATTCTAACCATTCTTGTCTTATTATTAATGAAATTTTACTTTTTGTTGACAAGTTACCTTGTAAAATCCTTTATCTTCTTATGTCAAATTTTTGCTATTAATTCATCTAGTATATCATTTGAGGAGCCTATTATTAAGGGATATTAAGTATACTAAACCTAATATCACTAATGTAAAGGATCAGACAGAATCTAGGTTGGAACAGAGTTTTCAGAATTCACTGGGCAGGCCCATGAGACCAAACTGCATATCAATGTGGTCCACATCCCATATGACTGGACCTTTCTAGTTCCATTACCATTCTGGATTGTGGGCTGGAAGCAGCAAATAAAACCTACAGCATAAATGCTGGGCTGTCTTCAGGACTGCAGGGGGATTTCAGTCATATGCGTAATTGAAACTGTAGATAAGCAGTCTGACAAATTTCATCACCAACCCAAAACATAAAACTGTAACTGATAGTCATAATAGAGACTTAGGTGTAATATAGATCTGCAAATGATCCCCAGATAAAGCACCCTAATGATTCTGTAATAAGAACTTTTCTATTCCCTTTCTCTAAATTTCCTAGTCCCTAGCCCTTATAGTCAGAAGGATTATCAAGAATTTACTGTTAATTAATTTCTCTTAACTTTTTATGGATTTGGAGAGATATCTCAGCAGTAGAGAGCCCTGGCTGCTTTCCCAGAGTATCTGGGTTTGATTCTCAGCACCCCCATGGCAGCTCGCCACCTGGTCCTGCAGTTCCAGGGCATCTGATGCTTTCTTCTAGCCTCCATGTCCACCACACAGCCACTGTACAGACTTTCATGCAGGCAAGATACCCATGCCCATAAAATAAAAAATTAAGAAGATAGTTATGAACTAATTATTTCTAAAATGTGTTTTTATTTTTAATTTTCTTACTTCTTATAATATTAATTTTGCATATTGTTGAATTTTGTTAACTAAGACTTAAAGAGTTCTTGCGTTCATCTAAAATATTTTATTTTAAAACTTATAGGGGTCATTGTTTTCCTGAATACATGTATGTGTACCACACATGTGCTTAAGTCCTTTGAAGGTCAGAGAATGGCGTCAGTTTCTCTGGAAATGACATTACATATGGTTGTGGTTGTGAGCAGGTGCTCTTCATATCTGAGCCATTTCTCCAGTCCAACACTGCAGAAAGCTATAGGTTTTTTGAAGGCTATAGGTCTCTGGTTTTATTTACCTAAGAGGCTTTAATTTTGTTTCTTGTAGAAAAAAATCAGTCCCCAGCATCTTCACAGTTCGGAGCACTTCATTATTTCCAGCCTGTGTGAACGATGACTGTTACTCCTGTGTTTATAAATATGACATATTTAATCTTCAGAAAGGGGAATTGCCTGGATGGGCTTAATCGAAGATTAGAAACCCTTCGAATCTGAACCTGTCAGTAAGGGACGGGGAAGTCAGATGTTGAATCATGAGAATTCAACACATTGCTGCTGGGTGTAACATGTAGAGAACCATGCAGCAGGGATGTGAGAAGCCTCTGAGGGCTGATAGTCAGCAAGGGAACAGGAACATCAGTCCTCTAAGAATTCTGGAAAAGCAATAATGATGATAACGAGTTTGCAAGTGTATTTTCCCCAGAACTTAGATAAGAACTCAGCTGGATAATATCATCGCTTTGTCTCAGTGAAACCCCAGCAGAGAATCCATACCTTTTACTCAGACTTCTGGTACATGGTAATGTGAGGATTGTTAAAGAAGGTGACAATTTAGTTTGCATTTTTATATCAAGCAGAGGCGCCATGCTGTGTTAATCTTTTAGTGTACCTAATGAAAGTCTTAAGCCCTTTCCATATCATTTCCACGAATCAGGAAATGCAACAATAGGCTTTTAAGATATTGAGTATACTTGCTAATTTATTTGATGAGTCTCTGTCAGATCCTCTCTACTTATGAAATCTGAATGTGTCCACTGTGGGTGATTGTTTTGATTACTTTCATGTAAGTAAAATAAAGTTTATGATGAATGGATGGATACCTCGTAACAATGGTGAGTTTTGAAAGTTACTTGAAAAAGTCTTTTCCAAAGGAATCGCACTGAATCCAAAAGGAATCTTTATGTTTAAATACACAAGGCCAGAAGTTGGCCATATTCCTCTATAGGAAGAGAGCTTGGGAGAGCCATTATTCATGTATCTTTTATTAAAATACTGCCAAAAATGCCCATTCTCGTTCTTGTGCTTTGGCAAATGAGTACGTGATTAATTATTCTTCACTAATCTTGCTAAGGTAAAGGCCACAGGCTCAGGCACTTTGACTTTGAGTGTAAGATTACACGTGATTCTTATGAAATGGCGTGTCCTTTGTACTATACCTCCCGATTTGGAATGAAAGGTGGGCAAGAGTTAGATGGCTTAAAGCCTTCGTGTTCACCATGTCTTTGCGGAGTTGTCCCAAGAACGCACAAGATTATTTTCTTACCCAAGATTAAAACTAGGAAGCTGTGAGGGTCACTCATAGCTGCTAGCACTCTTATTTCTGGCTTGAGTTCTATTTAACAGGAAATGTTGCTTTGACTCACAGGTTTCCACTTTTTTTTATTGAGGTTGTTGTATTTCAATTATTATTAGGTGCAACTTGCATGCCTGTAATAATTAAAAGGGGGCCTTTTGAAAATAGCACTACCACCGATTTTTAAGTGGGAAATTTGAAAACAGACTTGTAAATTGTTGGGCTCAATACAGAGACAGGAGTCACAAATTACTATAAACAAAAGGCCTGTGTAATCAATAACCTTTAGAGATCATTTTGGCCTTGAGAGAACATTGCTGAACTTAGGACTGACAGATCTGTGGGAAACTGTTGAGAAAGCAGTAGCCATTAGCCTTGACCTAGTTAATTCACTGGAACAAATTTATGGCTTCTTGGTCCTTAATCACTTTAAATGACTCAGACCTGTTGACTAGAAATAAGATCATTTGACTATTAAAGTCTCAGCAAAATATTTTGCTCAAAGGCACCAATTATGACTGGATGATTAAAATACACTTGAAAGTATACATTTATGAATTTATGTATTTTTTATATTATAATATATTCAAATACCTTAATGATCATTTGTGATCACTAAATATATCTTGAATCAACCAAATTAGCTCTTTTTTTCCTCACTGCTGTGAACAAATGTGTAGCAAGAAGCAGAGTCCGGGGGGCAGGGGTGGAGGTTTATTTTGGACCATTGTTCGGTAGATGGGTCCCACCATAGACAGGAGGCAGCTGTGAGGCAGGGCTGCAGAAGGGACTCACAGCTGTGGCAGCAGGGACATAACTTACATTTAGACAGATCAGGAAGCCTAGAGAGTACTGTGAAGCTCCGTGGGCTTTCTCCATTTTCCATTTTTAATCAGTCCTAGGAACCCAGTCTGTGGATGTTTCTATTAACTGTCAGGAAGATCTTTTCATAAACCTGCTTCTGAAACCTGATAGACACGGTCAAAGGTGTGCTTCCTCTGAGCAGGTCTAATCCAAACGAGTTGACCATGAGGATCAGCTCTCTCGGGAAAGAAGGGTCTTCTTCTCTGCCTCAGATATGAAATGCCCACTGTTTTAAAATAATATGTACTCCAAAAATCTCCGAATATGAGGGGAGATTTTAAAACAGAATGAATTTCTGAAAATAAAACCCCTGAGACTTAGACAATGGCAGAAAAACCTGTAGCTTCACTTCTATCCTTTCTCTAAGTAGGGAAATGACTTAATGGCCATGATTGTCCAATGCACGTTAAGGAGGGTGGATAGGTAAGAGGTACTAATAAGGTCAGAGGTTAAATAAGAATCCAGTTTCATGGTTGGCCAAATTATCAATTTACTAATGGTGAGAACACCAGCAAAACCTACGCCCGAAATAAAATGAGAGCCGAGTTGCTGGTGTGGTTCTAGAAGATTTATCAGTTGAATTGGACAATTGGCAAGAGACTTTGGGGGAAGGAGATGAGAAGAAAAATGATGGTGGGACTGAGTACCTAAAAATAGCTTTATTATAAGAAGAAATGTGCAAGGAGGAAAAGAATTGAAAAATGGAAGTTCAATCAAGCACAGTGACAAAGTTGCTTCAGTACTGTTAATACTTAACCGCAGGAGATTAAAATAATAACGCTTTATTTTGATGCTTTTCATGTCTATGTTGTGGCATGGCTGGCATTCATGTGCTACATCCTCTTCATTCTAGAGATAAGAGCTGCCAACATATCAGCCTCTACCTGGAAAACTGAACCCTGAGGATCTCTGTATTAGGCAAAGTTTCCTAAAGGAACAAAACCAATAGAATGTAAAGATATGATTACAAAGGGGAAATGTATTCAGTTGGTTTAGATAATAGGATCTGGGTAGGCCAATAATGGCTGTTTACAAGTTGAAGATGCTGAGACCCTAGTAGTTGGTTAAACCCCTTGGGAACCTCCTGCTTTTAAATATTCTATTACTTAAACACGATAGCAGACTTAATAATGTTTAATTACTGATATTAATTCAGCCACTAAAGCTGGATGTCTCAGAACTTCCAATTCGGTGCTGAAGACCTGGAATATTGATAGAATTTGACCCACATTGAAAGGCTGGAGAGCTAGAGTCTGGTGTCAGTGGAAGGTATCTCCACCAGATAAACAGAGGCAACAGAGACAGCTTCCTTTCCTCAGAAAGAAAGGAAGACAAGGGGTCCAGAAACAACAATGTTGCTTTTCCCTTGGTCCTCTGTATCTTAAAACACCCACTGGGAGGTGATACCCCCTCTGTGGAAGGCTCTTTCCTACTCAGTTGATCTTTCTAGACATGCCCTCATAACCACACCCAGATATCTGTTTTATCGTTGATTTCAGAGCCTGTCAAGTTGAAAGTTACCATTAGCCCTTTAAAGACCACTCCTTGGCACTCCTTGTTAGCCTGACACTCACTGTATCTCCTTTTATATCATGGTTAGTTCCCAAGTGAAGCAACAGTAAGGCCACAATTCTGTCTGACATGATATATGTGTCCCATGTAAAACTCAAACCACATTAATGCTTTCATTCCGAATACATAGTAAAAGACTTCAAGAAATGCTTGCTTTTAAATACCCTATAACTTAAAAATGATAACAGATCTAACAATGTTTAAGTACTGATATTAACTCAGTCAATACTATATTACATGGTAAAGGAATAGGAAATAAAAGAAAATACAAGTATCATATACATGTACACAGGTGTACATATATATGCGAACATTCTTAACAAAATAAAATAGAAACACTCACGACAATTACAATCCTCATTTCTGTAATTTACATGGTATTTATTATAACATTCTTCACACAATTCTGTATTCTTCCCTTCATTCATAAGTACCTCAGTGGGTCTTGTTCTTTTCTTGGTTCTTAACGTAGAGAGGTGATTCACATTCTTCATTCCCGAAGGGTCTAGGCTATTTTTTCATCCTGCCACAATTAGGTTGTATTTTCCATTGAATTTAATCATGAGCTATGGTAACACCTAGAGACATTCTGAAAGAGCCTATACATTTCAGATGCTTGTTTTAATAGTCTAAATTCTTACTGGTTGTTTGGATCAATCAACCCTGCTTATACCCAAACTCTGCTTAGCTTGTGAGCCAGGGACAGCAGGAGCCCCAAGTGGCCAGAGGCAGGCCCTAACTTCTACTTAAATGTCCTGCAGAAGGAATCAAGATCTCTAGGCTAGCAGAGCATAAGGTCATGGGATCAGGAATTTTGCTAGTGGGTCCCAAGGAGTATTGATGAGACTAGGTACCATTACTATTTCCAGTCCCTCAATTCCTGGACTGAGGAATCTTGGATGCGGGATGTAGCTGGTCTTTGGCTACTTTGTGGGTTCTCTTTTCTTCCACCCTTATCCAGTATTTCAACCCCCTAATATTAGACAGGAGAGAAAAACGGGGGCAATGTTATCATTAGACAACTTCCTATTGATTAGGGGCATTGAGTTCCTTGGGACAAGTTTGATCTTCACCATCGGGATATTTAATGTCTTCTTGTTTCTTTGTCTTTGCTTAACAAACCACAGCCAACAGCAACCAACTGCAAACACACACCTACCAACAACCATGACAACAACCAACCAGACCCTCTCTAGGCCCTAGCATTTCTATTACCTCTGAAAATTTCCCAGAATTCCCAACATCCCACAACTGCAAAAACTATCTGCCACAGGCAAAATCACGCTCTTGCCAGAGAATGAGGCAAATCATAGCCAGCTGCTGTGAACAGTCTGATGCAACCCTGCATCCCACACCTGGGATTAAAATGAAAACACATTCTCATAATGTTTCTGTGTTTTTTAAAATAAACCAAAATCCCCAAATTGTCACTACAGCGGGAGAAATAGTGTAGTGTATTGGATGCTGATTCAGAGCAGATATAGCTCTCTCAAGAACCATGCCTCAATTCTGAAAGCCACTGCCACTTGTTGCTATAACTGACTCTTTCAAAGGTCGTCTTGTTCTATGAAGCCACCCTCTGGAGGATGCCGGGGAATATGGTAAAACAATGAATTCCTTGATCATGAGCTCACTGCAACACCTCAGATGTGAAGCAAATTCCTTGGTTAGAAGTAACGTCTCTTTGGTCATCCTTTAAGTCCATGGATGGTAATTTTGGTAGAAGCATTACATGTAGGAAAGAGAATTCCATACCCCCAAAAAATGTCTATTCCAAAAATGACAAAGTACTTCTTTTTCTATGATGGAAGCAGTTTATGCAGTCAATATGTAGGCATGCATTGGATGGTCACCCTTGGCAATGGTAGTATGTCACTGGCTCAGGATTGGTTTCCTCTGCTGGCTAATTTACCGGTAGCAGTAGCATTAGCTAGGTTAGCAGTGGTGAGTGGAAATTCATGATATTAAGCCCATGTGTAACCCCCATCTCTGTCACAATGACCACTTTGTTCATGGACCCCTCAGGCCATAACAGGGACAGCCACAGTAAAACCTTGACTCCTATCCACAGGAGGGATTGTTACTCATATTTGATTATTGATTTCCTCCTGTATTAGGGCTAACTTTTATTTTGTGCTTACATAGGGTATAAGTATCTTTGAATCTTTTCTAAATTTGAAGAGGTCTGCACAAATCTCCCTTATCCAAATGTCTTTCTTAAAAGCTTTCAGAACTATCATTTCCAAGTCCCTTACTGTCCAGCCAAGTTGTTGATTACATCATGAGAATCAATATATAATCATATAGATAGCCACTTTTCCTTCCAAGAGAAGTGTACAACAATGTGCAGTGTACAGAATTCCATCCTGCCCATAGTGAAGATTTTCTTTCGCCCATGTCCTTTGGCTTTTTTTCCAGAAAGGTGTTGTAATGCTGCAGCTGTGCCCTACAGGCACTGGAGTAGTCTATAGAACCTTCTGGAGATCTCTGCCCAATCACTGGACTGATGAGGCCATAGATATCTGCTTGGGAACAGAAGGCATTTTAGCTGGAGTAGAATCCATAGCATTTGGGGGCACTTTATGTGACTTACTTGTACCTTTGGGGCCTGCTTGGGTCAGTGATGTACATATCATTTGTAACTGATGACAGATCACTGTTATGAATATTCAACTTTATGTCTTGTAGGCCAGTTTAAATCAATCTTATGATAGCAGATCACATGGGAACTTGTCAAGCATTTAGTTTTCAAAGATGCCCAGGAGCAGACCAAGAACTATTTCTCAAAGGGAAAGTAGTTACCATCTATGATGGAAAGACCTTTGCTGTGATACACTTATGTGAACTAAACACCATCCTCATCTGATACTGACAATTAATATACCATTGGATACTGCTGAATCGTATCACCCAAGAGGTATACTATAGCAGAACAATTCTATTTCTAAGCCTTCTCTTGTTACATGCCAACTCAAAAGTAGCTCTTTGGGTGATTTGCTTGGTGAACCACAGCAACACAGTAAGGTCCATGCCTTTCAAAATCTACATAGGCCCATTAAGTATTGTGCTTCTTTCTTGATGGTAGGAAGGCCTATGTACAATGACTAGCCTTCATTTTAGAAAGAATGTCTTTGCATGCCTTATGCCACACTAAGCTTATAGAAATTATGTGAAGTAGAAAAATCCCTGAATTAATTTTTCTCTTTTCTCTTTTACAGCATAATTCTTTACTAACCAGTTCAATGTTTTTCCTGTCTTCTGATCACATGGTTTCTTCAACATAATGCCATCAATATAATGAACCAGTGTAATACTATATCGAAGAGGCAGGTGACCAAGATTCCTATAAAATAAATTAGACACAGGACTAGGGAATTAATATATCCTTGAGGCAGAATGGTAAATGTGTTGGCTCTGCCAGCTATAGAAAATTGATCATGATGCACCTAATGTACTTATATGGGGAAATCCCTGGAAAGTCCAATAGCTGTGCATTAGACACCAGAAGAAGCACTAATCTGCTCAGTAAGGAAACCATGTCTAGTAGAGCTGCAACTGTAATAATTACTTGATTAAACTTAAGAACTGTTCGAACAGTATCCTTCATAATTCATATTCTCCATGGACCAAATCAGAGAGTTAAAGGAAGATATGGGAGCCACTGCTTCTGTATCTTTCAAGTTCTTGATAGTGGCATTAATCTCTGTAATTCATCCAGGGTTGGTGCGTCTATGTGTCCGTGTGCATGTGTGTGTGTGTATGTGTGTGTGTTTGTATATATATGTGTCTGTGTGCGTGTGTGTCTATGTCTATGTATATGTTTGTGTATGTGTATGCACATGTGTATGCCTGTGTGTGACCCTGCATACATACTCCCAAAGGGGATTTGTTTGACTGGCTTACAAGATAGGAGTTGGGTACATCAACAATGGCCATCTGCATGCTGCATAGGGTGAGAATTGTATAGTTTCTCACTCATTGGAAATGAATCTCTCTGCTGTCCTGGTTGGGTCTGAAGGCCTGTAAGATTCCCAGAGTATTGTTACTGTTCATCTCACATTGGAAACCTGAAGAAGCTGGAGTCTGATGTCAGCTGATGATAGCAGCAGCAGCAGCAGCAGCAGCAGCAGCAGCAATGTATGCACTTGCATAGGAAGAAGTGAAGGCAATGCTATTGTTTCATCTCATGTTTCAGGCCATTGCTGAAAGACACCATTCAGTCCTACTGAGAGTTTTTATTCCTCAGTAAAGCCTTCCTGGAAATGCCACCAGTTATGCAGAGAGGTGGGCCTCCAAGCTGACTCTGGATCCCATCAAGTTTTTCATTAAGATTAAATATCAGCAACAACTGTAGATTCCTACCAGATGAAGCCGTCTTCCTCTAATTCTAGTCAACTGGGTTATTTCCTGCTCGTTTCACTCTTTTTCTTCCTTTTTTCTCTATATTGATTGACAAATAAAAACTATATATACTTTTAAGGTATAAAATGTAGTGCATTGGTGTATATACACATTGGGGAATGATTAGCACAATCAATAATTATTTTTTCATAGTGATACTCTTTTAGCAGGTTTCAGTTGTATAATGTATAATGCTCATTTGTTTTCTGTGTATGATTCATCATATGAAATGGAATCTTTATACTCTTTGACATTCTACCCCCATTGGCCAACTTTTGGTAACAACCATCCCATTCTGTTTTATTGAATTTGACTTTGCCAAAGTCCATGAGTAAATTATGTACAACAGAACTTATGTTTTTTGTGACCACCTCACTTCACTTACCATGTTTTGCAGGTTCATCAGTGTTGTTGCAGATTTCTAATTTTCAAGGTGAGCATTATTTCATTTTGTATGCCACATTTCCCGTATTCATTTACTCACTGAGTATATGCTTAGGTTGTTCCATATATAGCCTATTAAAAACAATATTTCTAAGAAGGACTGAAGCATCCACATTTTAGTCATCCTTCTTCTTGAGCTTCATATGATCTGTGAATTGTTTCTTGGGTATGCTGAGCTTTTGGGCTAATAACCACTTATCAGTGAGTACATACCATGTGTGTTCTTTTGTGACTGGGTTACGTCACTCAGGATGATATTTTCTAGCTCCACCCATTTGCCTAAGAATTTCATGTAGTCATTGTTTTTAATAGCTGAGTAGTACTCCATTGTGTAAATATACCACAATTTCTGTATCTATTCCTCTGTTGAGGGACATCTGGGTTCTTTCCAGCTTCTGGCTATTAAAAATAAGGCTGCTATGAACATAGTGGAGCATGTGTCCTTGTTATATGTTGGAGCATCTTTTGGGTATATGCCCAGGAGAGGTATAGCTGGGCCCTCAGATAGTACTTTGTCCAATTTTCTGAGAAACCTCCAGACTGATTTCCGGAGCGGTTGTACCAGCTTGCAATCTCACCAACAATGGAGGAGTGCTCCTCTTTTTCCACATCTTCGCCAGCATTTGCTGTCACCTGAGTTTTTGATCTTAGCCATTATGGTTGGTGTAAGGTAGAATCTCAGGATCATTTTGATTTTCATTTCCCTGATGTCTAAGGATGGTGAACATTTCTTTAGGTGCTTCTCCACCATTCGATATTCCTCAGTTGAGAATTCTTTGTTTAGCTCTGTACCCATTTTTAATAGGATTATTTGATTCTCTGGAGTCTAACTTCTTGAGTTCTTTGTATATATTAGATAGTAGCTCTCTGTTGGATGTAGGATTGGTAAAGTCTCTTTCTCAATCTGTTGGTTGCTGTTTTGTCCTATTGACCATGGCCTTTGCCTTACAGAAGCTTTGTGATTTATGAGGTTCCATTTGTCTATTGTTGATCTTAGAGCATAAGCCATTGGTGTTCTGTTCAGAAATATTCATGGGAAGAAATACAGGGACAGACTGGATCAGGGACTGAAGGAAAGGTCATCCAGAGAGTGCCCCACCTGGGGATCCATCTCATATGCAGACACCAAACCCATGCACTATTGCTGACAGGAGCCTGATATAGGTCTTTCCTGAAAGGCTCTGCCAGAGTATTACTGATACAGATGAGGATGCTTGCAGCTAACCATCAGATTGAACACAGGGACTCCAATGGAGGAGTTAGGGAAAGGACCAAAGGAACTGAAGGGGTTTGCAACCCCATAGGAAGAACAACAATATCAACCAACACCCCCCCCCCCGCCAGAGCTCCCAGGGACTAAACCACCAACCAAAGAGTACACATGGAGGGATCCATGGTTCCAGCCACATATGTGGCAGAGGATGGCATTGTCCAACATCAATAGAAGGAGAATCCCTTGGTCCTGTGAAGGCTCCTTTCCCCTGTATAGGGGAAATGCCAGGGTGTTGAGGTGGGAGTGGGTGGGTGGGAGTGGGAGCATCTTCATAGAGGCAGGGGTGGGGGAGGGGTATGGGAGAGGGAAAAGGGGCATAACATTTGAAATATAAATACATAAAATATCCAATCAAAATATTTTTAAAATATTAAAAAAAAACAATGCTGTAATGGATGAGTGCAGGTATCTTTTTAGTATGTTTGGTTTATTTGACCATCTAACTAACATAAGGGTTCTATGTCATACGGTATACTTATATTTGATATTTTGAGTACATGCTACATTGAATTCCTTGATGGCTTCTGTGCTGGCTAGCTAGTTTTATGTCAGCATGACACAAGCTAGAGTCATCTTGGATGAGAGAATCTCTAATGAGAAAAATCACCCACTAGAATGGCCAATGGGCAAACCTGTGGTACATTTTCTTGGTTGATGATTGATGTTGTAGACCCCAGCTTACTGTGGGGGCTGCCCCCTGTGGGGTGTTAGTCCTCTCTGCTATAAGAAAGAAGGCTGAGCAAGCCAGTAAACAGCAGCATTCCTCTAAGGCAGAGATTCTCATCTTTCCTGAGTCTGTGACCCTTTAAGACTGCCTTTAATCATGTTGTGCTGACCCCCAACCAGACAATTATTTTGTTGTTACTTTATAACCATAATTTTGCTACTGTTATAAATTATGATGTAAATCTCTGATATGCAGGACATCTGATAGATCATGACCCACAGGTTGAGAACCACTGCTCTAAGGTCTCTGTTTTAGGTTCTGCCTTGAATTCCCTGTGACTTCTGTCAGTGATGGATCATGACCTCATGGCTGTAAGATAAAATAAATCCTTTCTTCCCAAAGTTGATTTCAGTCATGATGTTCTATCACAGCAATAGAAGCCTTTGCTAGGACAGTCACTTGGCATACTGTCTTCTCGGGCTGGTCCAGATATCACACTATGATATGGCCAGGACTAACCACCAAGGGGATTTGTTGTGTTTGAGTGTTTTTACAATTTCAGACATTAGATTTAAACTTTAATTTTATTGATAGACTTTCTTTGGAGATGATGTAAGATAAGGTTTTATTCTTTCCCTGTATATACTGAATACTGTAGTAATGCCATTTATTAAAAAAAACTTCTTTCTCCATTGGGTATTTTATGATTATCTTTGCTGAACCTCAGTTGGCTGTAAAAGATGTGCTTATTTCTTTTTTTTTTTTTATTAACTTGAGTATTTCTTATATACATTTCGAGTGTTATTCCCTTTCCCGGTTTCCGGGCAAACATCCCCCTTCCCCCTCCCTTTCCTTATGGGTATTCCCCTCCCAACCCTCCCCCCATTGCCGTCCTCCCCCCATAGTCTAGTTCACTGGGGGTTCAGTCTTAGCAGGACCCAGGGCTTCCCCTTCCACTGGTGCTCTTACTAGGATATTCATTGCTACCTATGGGGTCAGAGTCCAGGGTCAGTCCATGTATAGTCTTTAGGTAGTGGCTTAGTCCCTGGAAGCTCTGGTTGCTTGACATTGTTGTACTTTTGGGGTCTCGAGCCCCTTCAAGCTCTTCCAGTTCTTTCTCTGATTCCTTCAACGGGGGCCTATTCTCAGTTCAGTGGTTTCTTGACCATCTATAATGCTGTCATGGTCTATGTTGGCTTCTGTGGCAGCCCTATCCAATTACTGTACCATGGCATATTTCAAAGTGAAGCAATGTGATGACCAGATTACATCCTTTTATTCTGGATAGTGTGTGTGTGTGTGTGTGTGTGTGTGTGTGTGTGTGTGTGTGTGTGTGTGTGTATGTGTTTGCACATACAAACTTTAGGATTCCCTCTCTATTTCTAGATAAGAAGTTAGTGGAGCTCTGATAGAAATCACGTGGAGTAACCCTCTTGGAGACTTGAGGTCAAGGACTAGAATGCTTGGCACTCTGTATGATATATGTTTATCTCTCCTAGCTAACATTTCAGTTTTGAATGGGCTGATATCTGACAGGGGGAAGAATATCATTTATTGGCCACCTTCGAACCTCAGCAATCTCCTTGTTATTCTGAAAAGTGTCACAGTTCGTTTACACAAATTGATTGGCGAATGCTGGGAATGCTTTAATAGGATAGAGATTGGTGAGCGTACAATTGTTTGGACAATTTTCAGATCTGATTTGAAGAGGTTTAAAATGGATAAAAAATTCTTAGGTTGAACAAATGGGAGGCACCTAAGGGGAGAAACATAAGTGTTAGCAGTCCCTGACAATAAATTCAAAGATATATTTTTGTAACATATTCTAGAAAATCTCACATTCTGTTGTAGGGTTTCTGTTTATACTCTATAATTTTTCTTGGCAAAGAAATCAAGGCTGAAACCCACCTCTCTCGATTTGGCAGCCATAGATAGGCCTCCTTGCTGAGAAGGTGCCAGTAGTTTCTGACCCTCAAAACAATGCCTTGAAATCCTATATAGCCTTATGTAGTGCTGTTTGTTATTTACAGTTTATTTTTCCACCTGTGGCTTGAATGAAACCCCATCTCTGTGGAACAAGGTGCTGGGTGTCATTTCTCTTGGTTTATAGGAGAAAGCTTATTATCAATTAAAGGAATGGCTGGATGGGGATTCAAGAATGTTGAAAAGTTCCTAGAAAAGTGTTAGAAGTTGAAGAGGGCATTTATCATTTGTCCTGAAAAATCTGTGATTCCTGTTTGACCACTTCGTAAAGTTCTGCTCTGCTTTTGCTCTGAGCTCTAGACTTGCCCGGGTGTACTCTATGATCATGTTTGGGGAGCTTGGATTTGTAGAAGGGATTTTTGAAGAACATAAAACCCTGACACAAAGTTTTTATGGCAGTACATGCCTGTGCTCTGAGCACTCCCCGGAGAGTTCAAATTTAGCCTCAGCAGCATGAGATGAAGTTCCCTCAAAACCAAAGCAAAACAAACAAACAAAGAAAAACAAAGCAAGAAATTCCAAGCATCTGATTAATAAAAATAAGATCCCAAACAATTTTTAGACTTCCAAAGGACCTTAACAGGAACCTGGCTAAGGAGAAGGAATTGTGGTTTATCTTTTATTTTTTAAATGAACTTTATTATAAAACAAACAAAAAATCTTGTGAATAAAAACATCACACACCAAAATTAATCAAACTCAAAGTCTATACATTTCAATGGACTTATATACAGTTGGTGATTTTTTATTTAAACATTTATTCTCTCATATATTATATTCCAACTGAAGTTTCCTCTCCCGGCACTCCTCCCAGTCCTCCCCCTGATAAGTTATTTCTCAGCCAACAAAATGAGCTAAATGAAGCTAGATTAGAGTATATATAAAGGCAGGGGTTTTAGGGAAACCACTCTTTGGCAAGTTCATGGTCCCAAGGTTCCAAGGACAGGGAAGTGGCCATAAGGAGAGAGACAAAAGGGAAGAGGGAAGAGGAGAGGAAGGATAGAAAGCATGTCCAGGGAGAGGGAGAGGGAGAGGGAGAGGGAGAGGGAGAGGGAGAGGGAGAGGGAGAGGGAGAGGGAGAGGGAGAGGGAGAGGGAGAGAGAGAGAGAGAGAGAGAGAGAGAGAGAGAGAGAGAGAGAGAGGAGAAGGGGGGATTTTTGATTATTTAGGAAAAAGCCTCTGTGGGAAGAGGAAGTCCAGCCCCTGGGCTAGCGAGTTTAGGATAGAGAGTGGAGTATGCCAAGTAGGGACTGAGGGATGCTGGGAAAATCTGGAGACCAGATTTTGGTATGTTAAATACACATCTCAGCTGCTTGTCTGGGTCTGAATCCTTCAACCTCCAACCTCCCCTCTCCTTCTAGATCCACTTCAGAAAAGAGTTGGCCACCCAGAGATATCAATCAAACATGGCATGACACATTACAATAAGACTAGGCACAATCCCTCATATCAAGACTGGACAAAGCAACCCAGTAGAAGGAAAAGGGTCCCAGGAGCAGGTAAAGGAGTCAGAGACAGCCCAACTCCCATTGTTAGAAGTCCCACAAGAACACTAAGCTACATCACCATAACACATATGTGTAGAGGACCTAACTCAGACCCACACAGGCTCGGTGATTGTCATTTCAGTCTCTGTGAGCCTCTATGAGCCCTGCTTAGTTGAATCTGTAGGCCATGTTCTCAGAGTGTCCTCTAACCTTCTGACTCCTACTATCTTCCTTCCCTCCTTTGTAGGATTTTCTGAGCTCTGCCTAATGTTTGGCTGTGGTCCTGGGCATCTCATTACTTGTAGGATGATGCTTCTCTGATGACAATTGTTCTACCCTCCTTTTAAGACACACAAATTTCTCATTTATTTGAGCGGTGGAGATAGAGGTGGTAATTATTATTAATTAATAAAGGATTAATAAAAGGTGTTTGGGTAGACAATGATTATAATAATAGCTCAGTGTTTTGACCTGTGTCAAAGTGAAATCAAGTATTTTGAAATTGGGAATCTAGAGAAATTTAAAATTTAAAAATGTAGAGAATTTTAGGAAATCTAAAGGAACTATGGCCATGAAAAATGGAGCTGGCCAAGTCATGGTTCATCCACACTGGGGAGATGTTTACTTTTGCCAGCCTTCCCGTAGTGCTGAGTCTAGGGCAAACAAAGTTTCTCAAACTTCATTTATTCTTTTATAGCACCTTAATAAAGCGATATACTTGTTTTGTCAGCACTTTTTACTCTATAAAGCCCAAATTGGCATCAGTGACACATGCCGAGGTGTACAGAATGATAAATGCACCATCTCCGGATCTAACTGTCGTGGATCCTTACAACCCTGTTCTTTTACTTCACCTAGATGACTTGATCTATTTTCAATCCTTGCTGGGACCAGCTTTCAGACTGCCCTGGTGGTCACGTGAGTGTTCCTTGCACTGCTCTCTGGATTGTTGCTTTTCACCATCATGCATTTTGTCTGTGAATTTCATCCATAAGCAACATGTGCTAAGGGAATAGGCATATGAATTTAGAAGAGTGGAGATAGGGCTGTCTAGGCAGTGAGTCCTTGGTTTTGTTAATTCCCACCCATGGTCCTCAAGAAACTAATTATAATACGATTTCCTTATCTTATCTTTAGGAATAATGTAACGATTCTAATTTCAGACTCACTGTGAAGATTAGTTCATATACGAGAATCCCATTAAACACCTGGCTTAATACTCAGCATAAGGTGACAATGTTAATACTCAATTTGCACAATATATATATATATATATATACATATATATATGCTTGGAATCATAAAAGTATTATATCTAAGAAAATTTTACAAGTTGAATGTAATATCAGATTCTCACAAACACATTTTTTCTTACAATTTACTTAATGATGACTTATTTTTCATCATTGTGACAAATACTTGAAAGAAAATATTTGAGAAGAGGAAGAAATATATTTTGGCCCATGGTTGCAGAAATTTCTGACCATGGTTCTCTGTTCTTTGTGGCTTAGGCTTAGGTAAGAGAGAATATCCTATTGGTGGGAGTATGTGAGCAGAAGAGGCTCTTTATCTCATGGAAGCCAGAATAGAGGTAGTGATGGCTAGGGAGATCCAGAGACAAAGAAAGCGATAAAGAGAGACAGAGACTTCAAAAATATGCCCCTAGTGAGCTACATTCTTAAAACTAGTCCTGCCCTCTACCACTCCCAATAGTGTTTCAAATTGTGGTCCACCATTGGATTAATCTGTCCATATCCAAAACATAATAGAAATGTAGTTAGCTTCATATGTTTGTATCTTGTATTAGCTTATTAATTTGATCTCTTTAGGAAAAACAAAAGAAAGCACATATTTAAGTATAGAAGCTTAATTTGGACTAATGTATACTATATGTCTTCTAAATCCTTTTTATGTTGAGGCTGAATTTAATGTACCAGTCTTGTGACTTTAGTTTCTATGCTACCACTACCGTTTTGAAGAATATCAAATACCCATAATAAATTAATCCATAAAATTAATCTCTAAAATTATAAGCTGCTTTCATTTGTGTGCATATCTGTGTGTGTCTGTGTGTCTCTTTGTATATACCTCATGTGGACCAGTGCCCAAGAAGTCTAACAGGGGTTTTACTGGTGGTCATAACTGGGTTGGGTCTTTCTAGGTTCTCCACTTTTTATCCAAAGAATTAAACACAAGGGCTGCATTCTACAAGATGGAACCCATGCTTGATAGTGCTCAGATGGCTGGATAGACCACCATGGGGCTAGATCCTATGTATTGTTTTGCTAAAAGAATATAGTAATGAAGTGACTCCTAATGGCACTCTGCTATACTTACAGATCAGTGCCTTGCTTAGCCACCGCTAGAGAAGCTTCCTCTTATAATAGACAGTAACTAACACGGAGACCTACAACTGGATAATATGCAGTGAGAGATTTTGGAACAGTCAGTCCTAAATGAGATATGTTTATCAAACCCCTCCCCTCGGAGCTCAGGGAGTATGTGAGAGAAGATAAGGAAAAATTGTAAGAGCCAGAGGTGATGGACGACACCAAGGACACAGTGTCTTCTAGACACAACAGGACTGATGTGATGCACACAGATCAAATCAGAGACTGGCAGCATGCTCAGGGTCTGCGCAGATTCAAGCCAGATGGTCTCCCAGCACTGAGAGAGCAAAGTAGACATGAGCTCCTATCTCTAACCAAGAAGCTATTTCCAACTGACAAGTGCTTGTGAAGATGAAATTAGTTTTCTGCAAAGGAGTCTCACTGGGTATATTATCCACTCAGCCATGCCCAGCAGTAGATGGACAACATAAGCCAAACACAATGCTATTTTTGCACACTTTTTGTTTCATATTGCTTTGGTTGGACATTTGTTACTGTCTTACTGGTCTTTTGCTTATATATTATGGTTTCTGATTTTGTGAATTTATGGGATATATATATATACATATATATATATATGAGAGAGAGAGAATGTGTGTGTGTGCGCGCGCTCACGTTTGTTATTGTTTTTCATTCTTTTTTTTTAAAGTTAGGCTTCTTGTTGTTTGTGTGTTTGGCTATTTGTTTTCTAAAGAGAAAGACAGGGCCACATGGAATTGGCTAGATGGGGAGATGGGAGCATTTGATTAAAGATTGGAGAGGGGAAACTGATCAGAATGTATTGTAAGAAAAAACTTTTCTTAAAAAACAAACAAACAACAAACAACAACAAACACACCAAAATTGAAAACAAGGGCTAGCAGATATTTGTAAAAGAAGCAAGATAATTTTACTTAGAGTGAAGTGATGGTGAGGACTACAGGGTAATACGTTGTCAAGATTGTTAACAGGATACTGGGGAATTGCTCAAAAGTTAAGAGCATTGACTACGCTTCCAAAGGATCTGGCTCTGTTTCCCAGCACCCACCAAGCAACTTACAACCATCTGTAACTACAGTTTCAAAGTGTCTGATTCCCTCTTCAGGCACTGTACACACATAGTGCACAGACATACCTGCAACTGAAACATTAATATACATTTTCAAAAGAAACAAAGTGATTGACAACAGGTCACATGAGTTATTATTAGAAGACCCTGGTTATTGTCCTGGGATTCCTTTTATGAGGTTCAAGAGAAGGAAGAGATGGTGATTCAGAGGTGTGGTTTGGGTGGTTCTTGATTTTGATTGGTATATATTAGATCATTGTATGCATGCCACTGGTCACAATGCATCTGAATTTAATCATATGCACAGCCAGTTATGCATGAGGACAAGATAGTATGTTGAGAAGTCTTCCTAAAAGGTGACTAGTGGACACAGTTTTGCCATATTACAAACACACCCAAAGCCAGTTCAAGCTAGATAATCCCTATCCTTGGATATTTTGGGAATACAGTTGAATAGAAACTGTCTAAAATGGGCTGGTAGTGGGGGTGGGGAGCTTATACTACTGTTTGGAGATGGGATAAGTGTAGCTAGTTGTGGGTGGGGTGAGTGGGGAGGTCAAGAGACTCTGAGATGGTTAGATGCATTGCTTGGAGGGGGGGTGTATGTCCCTAATGGGTCCAGTGGAGGAATGAGGCTACCAAGTGCATTATCATTACAGGAACCAAAGAGGAGTCCTAAGCTAACTATGTCCTATGTTTGCCTGCCTCAGGGGGTGTGGGATCTCCTTGAGGCAGAGTTACAGGAGGTTTGAGCCACCTATGATGAATGCTAGGAACTGAACTTGAATCCTCTTCAAGGGCTGTAAGCACTCTTAACTACTCAGCCATGACTTGGGTTTCCATTTTGTTTTCCTTTTGAGACACGTTTTATGCTATGACACTAAGGCTAGCCTTGAACTTGTTCTTCTGCTTCAACCTTCAGAGTGCTAGGCCTCTGTGGTACACATGTAGCAGCATTTGATCTTAAGGATTAATAATTAGCAAATAGCTTTCTTTTTAAGTATACCAAACCAGTTGCTAATTTGACCATGTTGTTTATTATTTCAAAATAGCTTATGAATTTTAAAACATTTTTATGTTATAAGGAACATTCAGACCTATTCATTATGAGGGTGTCTTAGTTAGGGTTTTACTGCTGTGAACAGACACCAAGACCAAGGCAACTCTTATGAGAACGCCATTTAATTGGGGCTGGCTTACAGTTTCAGAGGTTCAGTCCATTATCATCAAGGTAGGAACATGACAGCATACAGGCTGGCATGGTGCAGGAGGAGCTGAGAGTTCTACATCTTCATCTGAAGGCTGCACAGAACAAAGAACCCAGTCTAGCTCATTGGTAATTTCACTACAGAGCTAATAGAAGCAGGTGTCAGTGCTTAAACTAATGTTTTCTTTGGGAGTGGGAGGAAAAGAGAAAAAGAAAATGAGGTACACACATATAACATGTGTGCACATATGCATGCATACCCCCTTTCTTCATTAATACTGCCTGAAAACTCATTATCCCAAGTTGCCCTACTGTGAATTAAGTTAAATCAATTTTACAATTCTATTCAACCATATTTCTATATTTAATGTGAATTTATTTAAGAGCAGATGTATATTTCTTAAATCATTAATAATTAAAATTTGAATTTCAATGACATAAAGTGCACTGTTCTCTAATTAGTGCTAAAAACTTCAAGCACACAAGAAATCAAAAAAGTTAAATTTCTTTTTTTACTCATTCTCAAATATAACTTGTCTGTTTCAGTCATAATCTCGTTAGGAATCTGAAGAAAAGGAATTAAGCTTTCACAGTTTACACTAGGCTCCAACAGGCAACCTTCCAACATTTACGCGTTCTTTCAGTGGATCCACTCGATTGAATTGGATGGCAAAGAATCATTAAACCAAACTGTAGCACAAATGTACAAGTTAAGCAAAGTTACACTTTTTAATTTTCCAGAATAACACCCTCTAAGATATATGTGGTGGCACTTGTAATCCCAGCACTAGGGAGACAGATGTAGGAAATTTGCAAGTTCCAGACTAGTCTAAGCAAATCAGAGAGGCTCTGTCTCAATGAAGAGACAAGCAAAAAAAAAAGTAGTGTCACCTCACATTCACCACCATTCCAGTGTAGACTTTGTTTCTTTTTCCAAAGGCAATTGATTTATGCTACTCTACTTTTGTGTCATACAGACGACTAATGGACTTTGTTGTCTCCCCTACACTGATGCTTCACACTGCATGTGTCCTTTACCATCCTTTGTATTTTCTGTACCACACTTGGCCCCTAGGTAAAACATGTCTGAAGACCTGAGGTATTAACTCTCCTATAAGCATGCCTCAGCCAACCAGGAATGAGTGCTGGAGAATAAATTACTGACTTCCTTATTATGTCATATGGCTTCGAGGAGGAATCTATTTCTTTTTTTTTTTTTTTTCCAGAACTGGGGACCGAACCCAGGGCCTTGCGCTTGCTAGGCAAGTGCTCTACCGCTGAGCTAAATCCCCAACCCCGGAATCTATTTCTTGAGAGAGACTCCCAGGGAAATTGAGCCTCAGTTAACTACAATGATCAACCCATATATTCACTTACACCGTACAAATTGCTTCTCTCCCTTACCAAGACTCTGACTGATCTTGTTGGGATCCATCCCTGATATACCTTATGATCTGTTTCTAGAGCAACTCAATTTTCTAGTCACCAGTTTTAAAAGTTACTTTTGAGAATTCAAGTATTGAGATCTACTGAGTTAAAGGTACTCATTTTAGACTGATAGTGTTGATTAGCGATAGATGTGTTATGATTTGACACATTTATTTACTTTAGGGTGCTTTGTTTGAAGCTATTGTACTGTTCAATTAAAAATTAATCCTAGCCTAGTTTATAACTTTGCAACTCCAGGTGTAATGGTGATGACAGCTTCTCCATATTCATGCTTTTGATACCTTTTGAATGAGCTATAATGAATTTTATTTGAAGCCCTAAAACATGAGTCATACACTTAAGTCAATGCATACACTAACACTTGATGGCATTTGATAGAATTTATTGAAACTTTTCTGTTTTGAAAATGCTGACATGCTCTATAACCTTGCAAGGGGAGTAAAATGGTAGTGTCTTGAGTTCCCAATTCATACAATTGATGGGCCCTTTAAAGGTTAGAGAAGAGTACAATTCAAATGTGCATAAAATTAATATATATGTAGTACCTTGCTCAATACTATTGATTTCCACCCTGTAACAGGTGCCAATCAATGATATTGTGATATGTTCTATTCAGTATGCCTCAATCTTCCCCAGTGTATAAAACACTCATTTTTAAAAATAGTCCCTTGACATTGCCAGGATTTGCATAGCACTGTAATTGATGGTAGAAGGAAATTTTCTTGATATGGGCTGTCACTGATGGTAGAATGTTCATCATATGGGCTGTTCATGGTCTTTTGTGTTGAGATGTAGCAGTCTGATAGCTGTTTTAATGCAGGATCTCTGAAACTCAATACATATTCTATTTTCAATATCACTCTTTAATTCTTAAACATTCTGGAAGGTAAATTGTTATTAAATATCAGCTCTTGCCAAGTACCTCATCTCATCTCATCTCATCTCATTTCATATCCCTCCTCTTTCTAATACTTTGTATCTGAGTATCTGCCATGCATATGGAGGTGTGGGGGACAGTGAGTTCCATCTCTTCCTAAGTGTCCTGTTGTTTTGACTCCTGGACTGTGGTCAACCGAAAGGGTGCAGAGCATCTCTGAGACATTCTCTGGCTGTAGTTCCAAACAGGAAAGGGATGAATTCTCTTACTAATTTTCACATCTTACCCTTTCATCTTTTCTTTTTTCATATTTGGTCCAGAGTGGTGGAAACAGCCAGTTCTACCTCAATGACTCAGGCGACATTGTCCTAAATCAATGTCCTCCAGACTCCTTAAAGCCCTCTTTATACAGGAGAGCTTCCTACTCTTTTCTCTTCCAGTGGATAAAAGCCATCGCTAAGTGCTTTGCTTCATTGCTCTCCAGAACGTGACTGTAAAACCCTATTGCTGAAGAAAACTTATACTTAATTCATTAGAAAACACATAGAAATGAAGCTGATACCTAGCTGTAAGTTTCATTCCTACTGCCTAGATTTCATGCTGCTAGGAGGTGGTATGAATTACCATGAGTGAAGAGCAATCATCAGTGATCCAACTGCGAACTCTGCGAGCTACTTTAAAGACTGGCTTGGCTAGAATTACCCATTGGTGTAATAGTAGCACAAATATCCTGGATACAAGCAGTTACTTCCTTATTGTACTTAGTGCATACTCCACAGCTTGAAACAGTCCAGCTACTGATATTGGAACCAAGAACCTCTGGCTAGATGTGTCATAAACCCCAGGGGAGAACCTTCTACTCATTCTGCTGAACAGGCATAATTAAACCAACCCTTAATGATTTATATCACATACATAGATTAGTACATCTCTGAGTCTTCGTTAGAGAAGTTTCCTTTTGAAGTAAATTCTGATTAACATAGACCCACAGCTGATCAAGGTTCAGAGATCGAGACCATGTAATGCTCAGTCATAAATTGGAGATATATATATATATATATGTATATATATATATATATATATATATCAATTTATTCTTCCAAGTTTCAGGAATCATTACAGAAGAAGTGTGGAAAGTGTGTAAGAGCTCAGTCATAAATTGGATATATATATTACAATCTATTCTTCCAAGTTTCAGGAATCATTACAGAAGAAGTGTGGAAAGTGTGTAAGAGCTGCTGATGGTTGATAACATGGGAAAACATTTATTTTTCTCAGATACAGCAGGGAAGTTGAACATACAAACACCTAGCAATTAGGATAGCATTCACAAGACCTGTCAAGCTCGAGCCAGACAAAATTCAAGCATGGAGCAGTGCAGTTGGGTACAAAAGCCCACCCCTAGCTATTGGCAGTTGATAACTGTTGGGTGAGGTAGAGTTATATTTCTTTAAGGATGGCTTTCTTTAAGATCTGGTTAGTATACTACCTTCTACTGAAGTCCATACATCCAAGAATATATGGGCAACAAGAACTAAATTTAGTGGGTTAAGAAAAGGAGAGAGAATACAAAGTTGGGTGAGTAGGGAAGAAATGAGTTTGGGGAGGGAGTAAATATGATAAAATATAGTGTGCAAACTTTTCAAAGAACCAATTCATGAAAAAAGTAAAAAAAAATCAAATTCAGAAAGTCAGAAAGTAACTACAAGGGGGTGTGGAGTTATGCATGAGTAGAGATAGAGTATGGAAGGATTAATTGACAACTTTGAAGATGAATGGTTGTGGTGATGATTACACAGTGATATGACCTATCTAGTACAACTGAGTAATGCATAGAATAATGGTTAAAATGAAACATCCTATGTTAGGCATGCTTGATTTCCAAAAAAAAAAAATCAAAATAAGAAAAACAAAGGAGCCTTACTTCGGTTTACACTTAAGCTGAGAGTAACAGCGAGCTCTGACGTCTCACTTTGCTTTTGCAATACAAAACTTTGGAAGACTTTGGAATTTAGAAAATGTATTCCTCCTAGGAAAATTGAGCTCCCAAGGCTGTCATATAGCTGTGAAGTCAGGAATAATTTAGTTTGGTTCTGAAAGTTGAATAATGACTTATTTGTTCTAGAAAATAGCCAACAATACCCTAGAGTCCTGGGGTATTGTTCATTTAATGGGTGAGGAGTCATAGGAAGTAGATTTATAACAAATGAGAGTACGCTGTTTTAATAATTTTGAAAGTATTATTACTGTTACAACATTATTGCAAATGGGGTATCTTAAAATAGACTCTTATTCACATATCCACTGATAAATAGCACAAATAAAACAGAATTCTTGAGGCTGTGATACTTAACTTTATGGGTAATACAGCATACAAATTTTATGACTAAGAGATGCAAAATTAATTCCTTCTTTGCTAATCTTAGCTTTATTGTTGCTGAAAGCATGACACAAATTCACTGAGGTTTAGACTTTGAAAACTGAAGGAACATAATTTTTTAATGATTCTTAGCCTTACCCACACTAGTGGCTCTAGTTTTGAGTAAATAGGAGATTTACCAACAATTTCACAATTCCATTCTCTTCTCTCTAATATGCATAACTATATTGATGCCCTTTTGTGATCATTTCTTCCAGAGAAGGGTATATTTCAAGCATATTTGCAGTGGGAGCTCCACTATTTATCTAAATTTGGCTTGCTGCTCCTGGACGCTTCAAGTCGTTATGATGGAGACAGATAACACCGAGAGAGATGTTCTCCCCAGTGAATGCCTCAAGTCTAGAGCATAGGGGTTAGACAAGGAGCTCATATTTATACAGAACCCCTATTCTGTCTAATGCATTTAGTGAGGGCAGAGATGTGTTCTTATCTTTAAAGGTCAAGGTCCTTTGGAGCTGGAAATTTGGAATAGACATGGAATAGGAGAAATAGGGGAGTAATACCTTATGAGGATTTATTGCAAGGTATTTGACATAGTTATCAAGGTAAAACCACTTACAGGAATCTCAAAACAACTTAAATTTTCCACTGAGGCTCTTGGCAATTAAGACATTTTTCCAATACTACATTGGCAGTAAGTGACAATGATTGGGTTTGAAGACACATCCATTTGGGTCTAAATTGAAAGCCTCTACATGACATCAAAGTGATGGTAAAACTTCATTTACTTTCTCTCACCTGGATTCTTTTATTTTTTTCCCCATGATATGCCAGTTAATTAAGAGGAGACATCAAAATTATTTTCTTACAAAGAACCATCAGATTTTACTAAGAGCAAATATAAAAGTATAATACCCTCAGCAAAGCTCTAGAGACTCAAATCTGATGAAGAATCAGTAAATTGTAGAAGCTTTAACATTACTGCAAACATTAGCTTTTTATTGGTATGGCCATGATCCATCTGACAGATTTTGATAACTTTCTAGGTATCTTTCCTACTTGTCAATGTCACAATTATTATGCTGGGCCATTGCCCAGAATACATATTTTTTGTGTAATTTATCATGCAGAAACTATGTGTTTTCTTTCGAATATATGAACAGATGATTTCTTCTACACTACAATGTTATTTTCCACTTTAATAGTTTAAAATCATATTCCAAGCCCATTAATTAAAAAAGTAACACGCAAACTGTTCATAAATGCTACTTTTTTTCTGATTAGGGCATGGAAATATGACACACCTTCAGGAACGAGAGTGATTTGAATCTTGTCTTCTACTCTCTGTGTGCTAGAGATGTAAGGATCAGAAGATTTAAAGAGTATTTTTCCTTATCATTTTACATTTAACATGGAAATGATGTAAACCTCATGCCTGCGGATGACAGGGGTAAAAATATAAGGCAAAGAAAGAAATTGATGAGCACTGTAGACGATCTTCCCTCCGCCTCACCTAAGAAAATCTCCTTATATTCAGACATGTCCCTAATTCCCTTCACAAAAAGAAAAAGATACAGAAAATGCAAAGCATTGTCATTGAGGAAGACTGTGTCGGCTTTGCTAACTACACTCAAAGCTTGTTTGTTTGTTTTTTTTTTTCTCCCTCTCAGCTCATCAGCCTGGCAGATTTTCTTGTGTGAATGTCTAGGACTGGAGTGGCATCTGGAAAAGGACAATTAAACCCCAGGTTTATAACCTTCCTTTGCATCTTTTCTAGACGTAACTTAGCTGTATTTACACCTGCTTCCAACAAATAAACACCCAGGCTGCCACAATGGCGATAAACCAGATGGAATCAATGAATCACACCCTCAAAGGACTCTGTCAAGAGCTGAGGAAGAAATGACTGGCTCTTTGGCAGAGCTTATCTCGTTTTCATACACAGGAGCCCCACATATTGATTAGATGCTGCTTGGTCTTTATTGTCTTTTCTAGAATATTACTCATAATAAGGGGAGGGAACGAGGGGAAGGGAGACAGAGATATGAAGGGACAACATAACCGAGTGACAGAAATCCATGTATGCTGAGTCTTAACTTTTGCCAGATAGCTTTCCAATCCTCATAACACAATTACTTCGATCTCTTTACTAAAAAATCCAGATAATATAGCATAATTTATTATAGGTATGGCTATTTAACTTCTCTGCACTGTTCCAAATACAACTACGGTAGAATTATTAAGCTATGCAGCAATGGCTTCCTTAGGACCAATGTTGGGAAACTAGCTCCCACCTTATAGAAAAGAACAGATGTCCTTACTGTTTCTTTCAGAGAACTTCCTATACACCCTTCCATTTCCTGTTTGCTTCACTCTTGAACCCCAATAGATGTTTTTCTAGTTAATTTACATGTTTCAGCAGAAATAAGGACTATGATTTTATTCAACATTCTCTTTTTCATATAGAAATCCTGTATGGTTTTTCTTGTTGATGTTGTCCTTCTGTGTTCAAATCACAGAGAACTATTCTTCATGTTCAGCAATGCAAATTTACTGCAATGTTTTTTTATTTTTATCATTGTTGAGGATAAAAACATCATTTGCTGCATCTAGATAGTTTATTTTAAAGATTACATCAAGAGACAATATACTAACAAAATAATATTGAACTATTTTTCCTTTTCTATCAAAAATCAGTAGTTCTCTACATGTAGCTTGACCCCCCTTAGGTTACATATCACAGATATCCTAAATATCAGGTATTTGCATTATGATTCAAAACACTAGGAAGATTACAGTTATGAAATAGCAATGAAAATAATTTTATGGTTGGGTGTAGAGGAGTCACTACCCCATGAAGAATTGCATTATATACTCACAGCATTAGAAATGTTGAGAACCGCTGTGCTCAATGGTTTTCTTAAAGGCTAACAACTTAGGGTTAGTTATAAGACTTAAGAAAAACTGTGGGATTCAATTGAACCCTTTATTAAGAAAGAGGAAGAAGGAGACATGGTTGGTAGTAAAGAGGGGACAAAAGAAGAGCACAGAGGGCAAATAAAGATAATATAGCTGGAATAGTAGGGTAGTTTGTTCTGTTGCAACTAGAGAATTGAAGTCTTCAAGATTACAACAGAGCTTAGTCAAGACTACCCCAGGCTTAAGCATAAAGAGTGAAATTTAGAGTGCATGGGTCCTGGTGGGTTACACTTCAGTGTTGAGGCTGACAGGAGGAAATGCTTGAGGGTAATCTGAGTACCAGTGGAGGAAAGAATCAAGTATGGTTTTATCAATTCCTCTTGAAACAATTTTTAGGAGGGAGTTGAAATAAGTTTATAGTAAGTCCAAAATGGGCCCATGATGCAAACACACACACACACACACACACACACACACACAGAGAGAGAGAGAGAGAGAGAGAGAGAGAGAGAGAGAGAGAGAGATTGACTTTCACCTATAATTAATCCAGAAAACTAAACTTTTGAGGATTCCAATGTTGTTCTATATACTCTGACTGAAATCTATGTGATAAGATCCAGATAGTTGTGATTCTACATTATTTCTTTATTTCTGTCTATGTCATTTCCAGACAACAGTGGAAGTTTGGGCATATATTAATGTACCCATTGAACACTGAATACTTCATATAACCTTAATCAGGCTGAGGACATCAGACATTCTTGTTCAATCTTGTGAGACATCCCAAGACATCACTGAACTTAATGTTACTGGGGCCTTATACTATTCAAATGGACTTCATTCCTGGATAGTGTCCTACACACAGATAGGCAATGCATACTTGGATTAACATTCAATTCGAGGAAATTTTTGCCTCATAAATGACTCATAAGTTCTTTTTAAAAAGAGAGAAAGCATGGGCTAACAAACTTCAAGTCAGAGTCTATGCTTTAGAAACTGTACTGTTGCCATTTTAAAAGCAGCAACAGGTTGGGGATTTAGCTCAGTGGTAGAATGCTTGCCTAGCAAGCGCAAGGCCCTGGGTTCGGTCCCCAGCTCTGAAAAAAAAAGAAGAAGTAAAAGCAGCAACAGCCACAAAGCTCACTAGGGAGTTACAGTCTAAACTGATGAAATAGAAAGATGTGTTAAGGTGGACTTATAACTGAACGAGATCATCATGAATTCTCCAGGTCAAACATTCCCATGAATTATAGATGCTTTTACTGGTAAAAATTATCCTGTGAGTGTGCATTAAATTTGACCTTTCATTGAGAAAGAAGAAAAAGGAAAGGTCTCACACAAGCAAGGTAGAGAATAGTTAAAAAGAGGGCAGAGGCAAAGAATCATTTTTTCCTTCCAACAACCAGAGGATTTGTGGATGTTTAACATGAACCACTGAGCTGTACACTGCCTAATGTCCCTGGGAGAATTATTCTGTGCAGGCAGCTTCATTAGCCTTGGCAGCATTCTGCTCTCTAAGTTCAGGAGAGACTGGTGTGTGAGAAGACATGATACAGAGGGATGAAATAATTTCTGCCTTTGGGACTGGCTCAATGGACACATGTGCAAGGAACTGAGTTTGGAAAACTAGAATCCACATAAATGCCAAAAGAGCGTTTGGCTCCCCGTGCCCAAAATTCTAGCACTCAAGAGGTAAAAACAGGCAAATCCAGCAGAAATCTAGCTAGCTAGATAAAGTGCTTAGATCCTGCCTTAATGTGTGAGGTGGACATGGATGATATAAGACCTGCAACACTAAGTTCTGGCCTCTGTGTGAGCACACATGTATGTGAATCCACATACATGTCAACATTAATGTGCACATGCATGAAGAACATATGTGCACACACATGACAAATATGTCTTGTGGTACCAATGTTTTCAGGGATGTAATTGCCCTGATTGGTGAGGATCCATTTATTTTTGCTGAAAAGAGGGAATATAGAAAGCTTATCTCTTTGGGTTCTGTAATTAATTAATTAAGTTAATTAACTAAAGCTACAAGTGACATTCATCCCCCCCATTTTCTTCATAAGTGATTGGCTCATTCTGAAATAGGTCTGAATCATGATATTGTTTATCCAATGGCTTTTAAAATGTGTGTATTGTGTATGATAGCTGTTATACACAGCACCACCTCTGCCTCTTGCACAATCTCGAAAACATGTCCACTAGAAAATGACACAGTTTAAAAAATATTTTTTCAAGAATCCCCAAATTCTTCATTTGAAAGAATGGTGTAAATTAATGAACTTAAGTGGATGTTTGCGATGGGTGACAGAAAAGACGAAGGCAGTCCCCATCTGCATGCATTGCTTGGTGACCAATGAAGTCACTCTTTGCTTTGGGAATGTCAGCTTAGCTCTCATTATCATTGCTGCCCAGGGTATGCTTGTCAAAGATCTATTCCGCCATGCCAGATTCGGGAACTAACATCTTCCTCAGGTTGGTTGTCCCATCACCCAGTTCTTTGGTGGATTTCATGTGTTCATTTAGTTAATGATTCTCAGTGAAGTCACATAAGTGGGGGTCGTTTTTTGTCAGTAACCAATTTGCGCAGTTCCAATAGTGACTGATTCACACTCATTTTCAAGTGCAGTGAACACTCCATTGGGTTCAGCCTGTTCCCTCAGTCACCATGGTCTGATTTCTTGAGAACTCTGCTGGAAGATTTGGCTACCTTCTTAACACTTAATCATCAATTTCTCAGCATGTTCCCTCTCCTAACTGACATTGGCTGGGAAAAAGTTCTTCGGAGCCAAATCATCCTGGTCGAAGTAGCACCATGGACAGATACACACAGGAGGCATTCAGCTCCAGGTTCATCTGCTGATTGACCAAATTCCTGGTGGCAGCTCTGGTGATGCTGTACTGGAGACTCAGTGGTCACTGCCCAGGGAAGAAAGGCTGTGGGAAGTCTGGAGCAGCAGCAGAAAGTGGGGCTGTGGTCCAGAGCAATTACCTGGGGTTGGTTGCTTTGATCACCTGGTTCTGTACAAGAATTGTCAAAGCAGAAAACCATGGGGCCTCTGGGATGAGAACCACTGGCTTAAAAATATTTTAGACTGACATAGTTTTGGTACATATTTATAAATTACAATGATGTAATTCATGTATACATGAGTCGCAAATATACACAAACTCACTAATGGATGGCATTTTGTGTAAAGAATATGACAGCAAACAGAAAGTATAAAGTATCTATCAAGTGAATATGAGTTTTTATTTCATTAATAAAGTAAGACCATCCTGAGCATAACTGTGATAATCAAATATTTGGGTACTCAGTATGCATTCAAGGGGTAATTCTTCTTTTAGAAGGTTGGAGTTTGAGGATCATTTTTCTCGTTAGTATAACTCTCACAGGCTGAATGTTGCAAACCAGTGGGGAAGGGTAGGATTGTAAAGAACACAGCGCGCTTGCTGCCACCCACCTCCCACACTCACAACAGCTGCTTATGCTCATTCTGCAGAGCTGAGACTTAGTCTCAGCCTCCAACAGGAGGCCGTCATCAGTTCATTAGTGATGGCATCAAAACCCTGATGTTTTTCATCTCTGTTCAGGGGATGTGAGATCCAAGGGCCTGGAGCAAAATTTATTAAAAGAAATTGATGCATATTTCCTTAAGACTTCAAAAACTACTTTGTAAACTTCACATTACAGGGAAATGAGTCTAGTATATTTCTATTTTTCAATTTAACTCGAAAGTCTGGGTTTAATTGTCACCCAACCCAGGTAATTAAATATTTCCAACAATTATTCTAAGTCAGTATATTTATCCAAATTTGGAGGAAACAAAAATTAGAGAGTATTTTTGATTTGCCAGAAACTTAAATCTAAAAATTTTGAATTTGTTCTCAAAACTATTCCAGGAAACAATAAGGCATTTGAAAATATCCGAAAGTTCTTTATGATAAAAGTCCTGGAAATATTCGGGATAAAATTAGACATACATCAACATAATAAAGGTAATTTACAGCAAGCCCATAGACAACATCAATCTAAACGGAGAGAGACTCAAAGCACATCCACTATAATCTGTAACAAGGCCAGGTTGTGCATTTTCTACATACCTCTTCAAGATAGTACTTGATGTCTTAGCCAGAGCAAGAAGACAATTGAAGGAGATCAAAGGGGATACAAATAGGAAGTGAAGAAGTCAAAGTATGTTTATTTGCAGATGATATGATAGTATGAATGCGACCCTAAAATCTGCATCATGAGACTCCCACAGCTGATAAAAACATCCAGCAGAGTAGCAAACTACAAAATTAACACACAAAATCAGTAGCTCTCCTATACACAAATAACTAATGGCCTGAGAAAGAAGTAAGGGAAATAATACCTTTTACAATAACCTCAAGCAATATAAAATATCGTGGGGTAGCTCTAACCAAGGAAGTGAAAGATTTATTTGATAAAAGCTTCAAGTTTTTGAAGAACAAATGAAAGGAGATATAAGATAGGCAGATCTCTTGTGCTCATGGATCCACAGGATTATTATAATAAAAATGGTCATCCAATCAAAAGCAGTCTACAATGCAATCCCCATCAAAACTCCAATATAATTCTTCACAGAAAGGACACTTTTCAACATTCTATGAAGAAACACACACACACACACACACACACACACACACGCATACACACACCACCACCACCACTACCACCACCAACAACAACAACAAAAACAAAGCAAACAAGAAACAAAACTCCAGATAGTTAAAACACTCCTGAATTATAAAATAATTATAACTCCATGATAAACAATATCATGATTCAGATCATTTCAGAATGAGCCAATCACTTATGAAGAAAAGGGGGGGGGAATGAATGTCACTTATAGCTTTTAATTAATTACAGAACCCAAGGAGATAAGCTTTCTATTTTCCCTCTTTTCAGCAAAAATAAATGGACTTTTTTTTATCATCATCTCTAATCTAAAATTTGATGACAGAGCTATAGTAAAAAACAACAGTATGCTTCTGGCACAAAAACAAACACATTGGTCAATGGAATCAAACTGAAAACCCAGACATAAATCCATGCAGCTATGGACACCTAATTTTTGACAAAGAGTTCAGAAATACACACTGGAGGAAAGACAGCATCTTTCACACATGGGCTGGTCACACTGGATGGTAGTATACTGAAGAATGTAAATAGGTCCATGTCTATCACCCTGCACAATACTCAATTCTAAATGAATCAAAGACCTCAACATAAAACCAGATGCACTGAACCTGACACAAGAGAAAGTAGGGCACAGTCTTGAACTCATCAGCACAGGAAAAGACATTCTGAATAGAACATAAGACAGGCGGTGAGATCAGCAATTAGTAAAGGGGACATCCCGAATCGAAGAGTTTCTACACAGCACCAAACACCTTCATTTGGACAAAGCAGTAGCCTACAAAATAGGGAACTATTTTTTAACAACTATACATACATTAGAAGGCAGAGATGTAAAATATACAAAGAACTGAACAAACAAAATCCTAGAAGCAAGGAAACAAATAACATAATGTAAAACACGAGCTTTAAATCTAGACAGAGTAGTCTCAATAGAGGAAACTCTAAGGACTGAGCGTCACCTAAAGAAACATTCAACATCCTTAGTCATCAGGGAACTGCAGAACTACTTTGGGATTTCATTTTATACCTGCCTGAATTACCAAGATCAATTAAAGGTGTTCAGCCCATGCTGGTAAGGATGTGAAGTAAGGGAAACACTCATCCATTGCTGACGGGAGTGCAAATTTGTATAGCCATTATGGAAATCAATGTGCCAGTTCCACAGGAAGCTGAGAATCAATCGATCTACCTCAGTATCCAGCTGATCCACTTTTGGTTATATCCCCTAAGGATGCTTCATCCTACTGCAGAAATACTTGCTCAATCATGACCATTGCTGCTCTCTTCATAATAGCCAAACATTAGAAATGTCCTAGATGTCTATCAAGAGATAGACACTAATGAAAATGTGATGCAATTATACACCAAAATATTACTCAGCCATTAAAAAAAAACAAAAGCGTGAAGTTTGCAGGGAAATAGATGGAGATGGAGAAAAAGAATCATCCTATGTCAGGTAACCTGGACCAGAAATACACAATGGTATTTACTCACTTATGTGTACAGATTCGCTGTTAAGTCATTGGTAAGCACGGTACAATCCATATAGACACAGAAGTTAGGTAAAAATGTAAGGGACTAGTGGAGGAGAAAGAGAAGAGTTGTGGATGGTGGGGGAGGAAATACTGGAGTGGGAAGATCAAGTGGATGGGGGAGCAGAGACAAGGCTCACCTGAAATAAGGGCCATTTGTGGGGTTGTATGGGAACCTAGTACAGTAGCAGCTTCCTGAAATACATACATATACAAAGCCAAATTAAAATGAAATTTAGGCCTACACGAGAGGAGGCAGAAAGAGTGGAGAAGCCAGAAGGGATAGAGGACACCAGGGAGCAAGGCATTCGAAACATAGGACTGACTCACATATAAACTCACAAGAGACAGAAGTAGCATGCGCAGGAGCTGCAGGGCTCTGTGACAGATAAGTCTAAGAGCTGAAAAGAGAAGCACGTACCCAGGAGCTAGACCTAATTGATAACCACTTACAAATGAACAAGTGTTTTCTTGTAGGGAGTTTCATTGGGTAAATAGACTTAATGGTAGACTAAATACTCTAATGGTAGGGCACATGCCCAATAGTATATGGCTAAGAGAAAGTGAACTCAACAGCAGCTTTAGGAGGTTCTTTGATTCCTGTCATGTCAGGGATTTTTTTTTCAAACTCTACAGTTTTTTTGTGTATACATTATAGCTTCCGGCCTTGTGTTTTTATTGGATTCTTGAGTGTGCAAACATGCCTGTCTCTTGTCTCTGTGTCTATATGTATTTCTTGTCCTTTATCTTTGGCTCTTTTTCTGGTTTGCTTTGTCTTAATCTGACTCATTTGATTTTTTCTTTACTCTAGTTTTATCATTGTTCCTTAGATGCCTGCTTGTTTCTTAAGGAGAGACAGAAAGGGTATGGATAAGGATGAACGGGGAGGCGGGGAGGAACTGGGTGGAGTTGGAGAATGATACGATGCATTCAAAATCTATTTGCAATAAAATATCTTATTTTTATTGTTGAAGAAATAAAGGCTTTGAAAGATTAAACTGCTCATCCATATTTGTAGCCCTTCAATAGCAGAGTCAACATTAAACTCATCTTGTATACTCCTGAGGGGATCAGAGTTGCTTTTGCAAAACCTGGATGGTTTCATTTGCCTGAGGGCTTGTACACACATGTCTTCTAATTTGAGCCAAATCTGAATGAGGACTTGCATAAATGAGTACATCTGGCTTCATATCTTAGCCATGTGATAGATCTGGAGTGGGGGAATTTATCTCTCAAATAGAGAGATATATATGATGCCAGTCACGAAAAATAGTGCCTAGGAAAGAGCATTTTCCTTGTAGAGATTTTTGACTATTTTTGCTTTATGCATGCCTAATTAAATGTCAGAATTACCTCACTAATGTAAATGATATATGTATGCCAAAGTTTATGCCTGTAGATTCATAGTTTTCTGTTACTGTTGATTTCTATCAACAATGTTGTAAATTTTTTCTGTACTGGTTTTGTAGTTGCCACATTTATGCCTAGGAATTTATCAGTTTTTGGAGTCTTTTGAAGTATTACGTTCAAATTATTTTAGCTGTTATCAATGCTAATGTCATATTTGATATATGAATTACAATGTAATATTTTGACTCATGTACATAACTTCTCCTAATTCTGAAAATTACAGAAAGGAAATTTGAGAACATCTCAGGTAAGTATATAAAATATGTTCTTACGTGTGTCAAACCATGAGCTTGTATCTCTGTCTTCACATATTAGTTCCTGGTTGTGAATGATTTTGGATTATTGATAGCTAAAATGAATACTTTGTTATGCTTACTTCTTTTCAAACCCTTGTAAGTTTTCTTTTCTAGCTCATGTAATGAGGTAGGACCTCTCTGCATCTACACATATTTTAAAGTCTCTGTGCATGGATATCTTGTATCTATTAATTGCATATGACTAAAGAATTATTATGACTTAGGAATACAATGTTGAATGATTAATAATTAATTAAGCAAGTTAATGCATTCATTGTTTCAAAACATTTTTGTGGTGAGAATATTTGAAATTTATACTTTGGAAACTGTGAAACTTATTACAATGTTACTGACTGTATTCGTTATATTCTGCAATAGAGCGGAATCCGCCAATCAGAAAACTGAATCCATTCCTGATCTGGGAAGCATTTCCCATCTGCCGCTCCACCCAACTCAGATGACTAGAGTCATCACTCTGCTCCTTCTGGTTACTTCAGTTGTCTTAGATTTTCTGTGTAAGTGAGAACATGCATTACTACTGTTCCTGTGGCTGCTTATTTTACTAAGTGCAATGTTGTCCAGTCCCACCCATGTTGTCATAGTCTCAGGATGTTTTTCCCACTAAAGGCTGAGCAGCCATTGATGGTGTGTACATCTCACTTATTGATTCATTCATTGGCCGACACCTAATTGATTCTATGCTTTGGCTCTTGTGAGTAGCACTGTACTGAACATGGCAGAGAGGTGAATCTCTTCAACTGATTTCAGATCTAAAATAACCAGAAGTGGGATTGATTAGTAATTCTACCTTTATCTTTTTTGTTTTGTTTTTGGGAAACATCCATATGTTTTTACCCACCCAGGGGAAGGAGTCGCGTGTAGCTCACAATAGTCTCAAACTTGATATGTAGCAGAGATCGATCTTGAACTTCTGTTCCTCCTGCTCCTCCTCTCAAGTGTGGCCTGTGCTGCCACACACTCGGCTCCCCCATGGTTTTTCATTCTTACTGAACTGTTGTGTTTCACCAACAAAAGTTTGCTTTTCTATACATTCCCTGGAAAACCACCATCTTTGTCTTGCAGTGGTATCTTATTTGTGTGTTTGTGTGTGTACTCACATGTGTGCAGATACACGGGGAAGACAGGAGTCGATATTAATGTATTCCTCAGTTGCTTTCCACTTCTTTTACTGAACCAGGATCGTCCTGTCTGGTTATACTTGGCTCTTGCACCTTAGGGATTCTCTTGCCTCTGCCTCCCTAATGCTAGGGTTACAGCATGTGCTGCTACAACCAACTTTTCTCATGGGTGGGTGCTGACAATCAAACTCTGGTCCTTATGCTAACATGGCAAGCATTTTACTGACTGAGCCATTTCCATAGGTGGCATCTCCTGTTTCAGCTTTAATTTCCCTGATGACTAGCATTGTTGATGATTTTTTCAAATACCTCTTGTATGACTTCTATTAACACACATCTATTCATTTTCCTTGCCAACTTTATAATTGGTTTATTATCTGTCTATTGAGAAATTTCTTGTATGGTACAGATATTAATCCCTGTTCAGATGTTTGGCTTGCAAATATTTTCAGTCTGCAAGTTTTCTTATTACATATTAATTATTCTGATAGTAGTCCTATTTGCCTGCTTTTACTTTTAATTATCTGAGCTTTGATGTTTACTTCTAAAACAAAACAAAATAAAAACTACTTAGGCTGTTTAGTTTTTCTTTCATGGGTTCCCATAATACTTTTAAAGGTTTTTATTTATACATTTAACTATTCCACTTTGAATAAATTTTTGTTTATAGTATAATAGTCAAATTTAATTCTATGACATTTAGTAATCTAATTTTCTAAGGGTAGTTATCAAAGAGACTGATATTTTAGCAGTGTATATTTTTGTCACTTTTGCCAAAAATCAATTGACCATATAAACATGGGTTCATTTCTGGGCTCTATATTCTGTTTCATTGGTCAATATATCTCTTCTTATATCAACAGCACATTATTCTCATTACTGCTGCTTTGTAGTGTAATTTGAAATCAATATATAGCTGAATCTTTAAAAATAGATTTATTTTTATTTATATTCATGCCCATGTATGCGTGCTATATATGTAAGCATGAGACTGCAGAAGCCAGAAGAAGCCAGAATCCCTGGAGCTGTAATTATAGGTGGCTGTGATCTGCTCAATATAGATACTGGGAACCAAATTTGGGTTCTTTGAAAGAATGATATGTGCTCTTAATTGATAGGCAACCTCTTCAATAAATAGCATTTTGTTGTTTTTGTTTTGTTTTATTTTGTAATGTTGACCCCAGATATATAGTTTTTTTTTCTTTTTTTTTCGGAGCTGGGGACTGAACCCAGGGCCTTGCGCTTCCTAGGCAAGCGCTCTACCACTGAGCTAAATCCCCAACCCCCAGATATATAGTTTTTATAGCTCCACGTGAATTTTGAATTTTAAAAAAGATTATCAAACATTAAAGTGTGAAAAGTATATGGATATTAACCATTCCAATGTATGAATACAAGATATCTTATCATTTATTTGGGTCTTTAATTCATTCGTCATTATTTTGTAGTTTTAGTATAGATTTAATTTACCTGATTTGTAGCTAAGTATCTTACTTATTCTTATAGTTTGATGTAAATATAATCATTCTCTTCATTTCTTCTTAAATAGCCCATCACTATTGTGCAAAATGCCACTGGGTCTTGTACCTTAGTTTCTTATCCTGTAACTTTACTGTATACATTCATTAGTTCTGGCATGTGTATGGCAGAGCTTTAATGGTTTCCCACCCTTAAAATCTTGTAAGCAGATCGGGATCATTCCACTTCTCTTTTTCTTGATGGGTACCTTTTATTTCTTTCTCCTGCATAATCTTTATTGCAAAAGACTTCTTCTAACACTGCTGACTGACTGATAGCAATGGGTATCCTTAGTGACTTTGGCTTTTTACAACTGATTATGCTGTCCACTAGAGACCTAGTAGAACTAAATGTACTAGTTTTTACCTGTTAAGTTTGATAAATTCTTTTTAAAAATTTTATATCTACATTTCAAGATATGTTTACTTTTCCTTCCTTATGATGCCCCTCTGAGGCTACAATACCAATCTACAAGACAAGATGTACCCCTTGGGCAATAGTGGCATAGCTGCTATATGAATAACCAACTACTCAATGATTAGATTTCAGGCTCGTATGACAGGAGGAAATTCATGGTTGATGCTGTAAACACGGTCAAAAGCTCATGATTGAGGCTGACAGACCTGGGTGGGGACAACCTTCTACTGCTGTTTTGCAATGAAACAAAACAAAACAAAAAAACAAAACAAAACATGATACAAACTACCTGTTAAATGTTTATGTTTATATCCATAGATTAATGCTACTTCTCAACTGTGGTCAGGAGGTCTTCTGTTTGCAGCAGGTGACAGTAAATTCTGAGACTCGTAACTGCTCAAAGTGTTCAGAAAAAGTGTGTGTTGAGTGCCTCTATAACATCTGTAACAATCTTTCCAAAGCTCAAGGAATACTGCAGAAGATGGGGAAGACAGTCAACAGAGCCAGAGGATAGAAAAGGGTGCTGCGAAACACTGTTGTGGATATCGCATTCATGAAGTCAAAACAAATGTGGATCCTGGACAAGATGGCTTCCACATTGAAATTTGATCATAGTTGGTGAAGTGTTTTTGAGCTTTACTTCTCCCAGGAGAGCTATAGGCAATTAACAACTTCTCAGGGAGGGGAAGTCAGTTTCTTCAGTGTTTTAACTGTACTCTAATAAACACCACTCACCATGCTCATTCAAGCAGCTCTAATTAAACACAGTGGGTCATAACAAAACTAAAGCAAAAATAGCAAAACATCATGAAAATATGTGGGAGACTTGTTAGGAAGAGGAATCCAGTAAGAGGGAGCAGAGGGAGAGAGGGTAGTAGAGGGCGAAGATAAACAAAATATATACATGTATGAAATTATGAAAGAATACAAATTTAAAAAGAAAAAAATTCTATTGTATTTTATTTTTTTCTTTTACTTTTTCATTTTGTGTTTGAGTTTTAATGTTTTTTCTTAACTTAGCTCCTATATCCAAGATCACAACTTTCTTGAGTTTTAAATTCTAGTCATCATGTTTTTCTGGTTTACAATTTTCACTTAAAGTCGCATTGAAATTTTTTGTATATATAATAATCACAAGTATTTTAAGTTAATGGGAAATGGTACCAATAATCGTGCCTACTTTCATTTCATATTACTGTGGGGAGTGGGGGCATTTCTTGATCTGTAGACTATGGGTGGGTTTTAATTGCCCAGAGGGCATTCTCCACTTGTGTGATTAGTAGCTTAGGAATGGACTGTGATAAAAACCTAGGATGACTTGAAGCACTTCACTATCTGTTGGTAGCTTCTTATTTCTTCACTGATTTCTAAAACGAAAGTATACTCTATTAAAAAGGGGGGCATGAGATGTTTCCCATGATTCTTTTTCTTAAGAAGTCACCATCTCTAATGTTTTTTCTTCTAATAACCTGAGAGTGGAAATCTCCCTGTTTTTTTCAGTTGACTCTGCTTCTCAACATTTTCCCCTGTAAAGCTTACTCAGCAAATGTCTTGATGGGGTAATTGTGTTCAGTACTGACTGCCCTTTCCTTGGGCTTCGTTCTTTATATTCTGACCACCTTAGCAGCCCAAAACCAAGCTTTAATGTCTCCTATGCCAACCTGTGTTTGTTTTCCAAGCCTAATGCATTTTTGTGAGAATTGTCAAATGTCCTGAGAGGAGAAGAAATGTGAAGAAAAGTGAGTTTATAATAATATGCTTTTTACTTGTCTGCAGTTTATACCCTCACATCCTGGTTGACTTATTTTTCTACAAGTCCTTCAAATAAGTTGGATTTTGTATTTTGTTCAGTTTTTAATATTGTTCTTAATAAGCGTGATGGACTGCTGGGAGAAGTAGGTGTCCTGCATTTTGTTTTCTATGAATGCTTTAGCTAACCATGGAAATCCAAGTATTTGCTTCTTTAACACTCTGCATCATAGGACTTTTCTTTTTTTTTCCAGGAACAAAAGACAATAAAGTTTTTGGAGCTGAGATTATAACTAGAGATATCCTTGCCCAGCACTACTGTTATGAAGGCAGCCTGATGGCATTAGCAGAAGAGAGGTTTATCCTGGTATGTTCCCAGTTTTATCTTTTGTACTTTGTTTTCTTAGGTAATTACAAGAACCATTCTTGCCAAATCTACCATGCACACAAGGTCTCAGCTTTTATTTCAAGACTTGCATTGACATTTTGTTTCACATAGAGTATTTTCCAACCGATAAGGGATTGTGGTATGCATAGGGACTCATGTCATTGGATATTGTGTTCTTGTTATGTATGGGTCAGAGTGTAATGCTTTATATTGTAAACATATTCTGTTCTGCATTATAGATTGTGTTCTTTATAGACTATCACTATCCATCTTCTCAACTTTGGTTTGTCCTCTGTCATCTGTTTACAAATGACAGGAAGATAAGTTCTGTAGTTAATCAGTCCCTAAGGGCATACTTAAATTTTTCTTTTCTGAAGAAAAATGTTTCGTTGATTGAAACTTTTCAATATGGTTAAGAAATGATTTTCACAGACATATACTGACATATTAATCCCTAGCTGGTGGTGTTATGTTGAAAGTTGGTTCATGGAGCCTAGCTGGGTGAAATATGACACTGTAGAAATACCACCCTAAATCTTCCCTTGTTCCTGTCTCTATTTCTTGACCACAGTGAAATGAGTAGCAGCTCTGCTCTCCCACATTCTCATAAAGTAAGGAGCTTCTCAGACATGTACCAAAATATTTGAGACCCTCAGCCCAAATAAATCATTCTTTAAAGCGTTCCTCTCTTACATAATTGTTAAAGTAAGAAAGGCCTGACTAAACTGGCTACGTTGAATTTAGATGTTGGATATTTAACTGTAATGGTTATCACTTGCATCCTGTGTCTTCATGAATTATCAAGATGATATACAATTATGTGCTTTGTCATTTAGCATACTTGACTTTTCTCTTCATGTTTACAGAATTCAAGTTCATTTTAAGTGTCAGTTTTATATCCAGTACTTGGACTTGTATTTTATTTTACCTTAGCAAATTCAAGTATGTATGATAATATTTATATTTTTATGTTACACTAGCTATAATAAAATCTTTATTTTTGTATGCTTTTATAATACACATTTCAGTGTTTGTGACATTTTAAACAATACCAGTCAGGTTTTGAACCACTTGTCCTTCCATATCTCAATACCTAATTATGAACAATCTTATAAACCTTATTCATTTACTGCACAAGCTAAGGATGAATCATACCACTTGAAGGGCATATTATGAATGTCTTACTGTAGTGAATAAAACAAATCACTTCATAACAAATCTTGACAGCTTCCATAAATAACTATTTAGAAAGATCTTAAAATTTCAGTCGTATTTTACATTACCACTTGTCAAGTTTACCATGCATTATATGAAGGACAGAGAAGAGACTGGACATGAGACATGTTAACATGAGAAGCTGCCCACTGTCACAGGACAGCAGGCTGAGATTTACCCATTAAAGGCTATTTCTTTTTAAGAAGTGGGATGAAGAAATACACACTTTGATGCAAACTTCTTAATGAAACATTTTATGTGTAAAATAAAACATATATTTATAACATTAATTTACAAGGACAACCTATTAATTATATGATATATCACTAAGATTATTATAGCATACTGGAAGAACAACGACTTTGACTGCCACCCCACATCCTCTATTCCAGTTACAACTGTTTCCCTTAAAAAGTAATTGCTGTACAAACTTTAGTACTTTAATATGGATGCGTGTTTTTGGTTGATTATTAAAATTTATAATTTAATTTTAGAAAGTGATTTTAAAGTTTCTGTTAATCTAAACATTTTCTTATATATCCTAGCTACTTAATTCATAGAATATCTCAGATGATCTGATGTGAAGCTAGTCTATGCTCCATGTTATGTGGATATTACATTAGCATATCTTATGTTGATATATCCATTACTTCTGTGAACATTTTTAGGCAATTGGGAAGTTATGGGAACCTTGGAATAATGGTAAGACTCGTTTCGTTCTTCATTAATGACTGCACATCTCCTTTCCAGTTTTGCTGAGAGCTTTTCTGCACCAACACTTAATAGAAGACTGCACTCCTGCACATGTTTTTAATGGGGAATTTAGGAGAGGCTTTCAATAAATCTGTTGAGAGGTAATCATAAATAAGCATATTTAATGGTATTTTTATTTAATAAAAAGCAATGATATGTGTGCTTATGCACATGGACCTGATTTCTGTTTGTTATGATCTCATTGTTTGCCAGAGAAACAACAGAGGAGAGAGGCCAACAGGGTGACTTAATTTTCTTTAACATAGCCTTTCTTGAACAGACAAAACCTAACAATAGAAACAAGTTAGGCATGGTATTTCATGGCTTTAATCAAGAGGAAAGGGAAGACAGATCTCTGCGAGTTCAAGGCCACATGGCAAGTTCCAGACCAGCCACACACACACACACACACACACACACACACACACACACACACACACACACATTGTGTGTGTGTATATATATATATATATATATATATATATATATATATATATACAAAATCAATTTGTGGGACATATGTTAGTAAATGGTCAAATAAATATTCCTGTATTCAAATAACCTTAAAAATGCCAAGTCGTTGTCCTTACTTGATTATTAGAGTCGATTTTAAAAGCTTTGCATTAAACAAAGCACTTTAATTTTGGTTAACTTAGTTTTCAAAATCTCTTTAGCCACAAGAGTTTTGTATGTGCATTGTTTCTGTTGAGTATTTTACAATTTCTTTTGTTACATATATTAACTACGGGTCCATTTGAAAGGGTCTAATAAAGTGATGTTATCTGTAAATATCAATGAGTAGATTATGTATCTAGTCAGTGTTCTATTGCTGTGAAAAGACACCATGACCCAAGCATCTCTTAAAAGAAAACATTTCATTGGGGCTTGCTTTCTGTTTCAGAACCTTAGTTCCTTATCTGCATGACAGGCAGTGTGGTGTCATGTAGGCAGGCAGAGTCCTGGAGAAGTAGCTGAGAGTTCTACATCTGCATCCAAAGGCATTAGGAAGAACAAGAGCCATTGTGCCTGGCTTGAGCTTTTGAAAACCTTAAAGCCTACACAGGAATATGATATAACAGCTTTCCTTAGCCAGAGAGGGAGATTCCACAACTCTTGTATTTTTGACGCTAATGTTAGACCATGTGGTTGAAGCCATTCTATTGTTTGCTGGGACTGGAACCTTGTCCTCTCATTTAAATACATTTTCGTTATCTTTCTGTTTTCAATGGTTTCCTTCGTGGCTTAAGCTGTTTTTATCCCTTTTTACAAGTTGGATAGTTGCATAGACTCTTGCCTTGAGATTACTACTCTCTTTATTCCATTTAGCATTAGACTTTTTTTTAAACATTTTTTTTCTCCTTGAGCCCTGGATAGAGCTGCATTATACTTCCTGGTGCTCCTTTTCTCTTAAAACTGTACATTTTGTATTTTTAGTTGCTTGGCATATTTGATCTGAAGTTACATATCTGAAGTCAATATTAGGTTGTCTTGAAATCTCCTCTGCCAGTGCCATTAATTACGAACTCCTCAGTGTACCCCCAGGTAGATTGTTTGGATAAGGGCAGAATGCAGCCACATTCTTCAGCCAAATATCACAAGAATGGTCTCCAGGCTATTTACTATTATTCTTTTATCCCGAAACCTCTTGAGCCAGGTCATCATAATCTACATTGTTCTCAGCAGTCTTCTATTCTTCTAATAGTATGGCCCACTATACTCTGCTTAAAGTTGTCCAACTGCATTTCTAATACAAGGCTCCAAACGTTCACATTCCACCAATAAGCAGCCTGATCAGGACTGTTAGATCCATAACCCACTCCTGATACTAACTTCTGTCTTTGTCAATGTTCCAATGCTGTGAAGAGACACCATGACCAAAACAACTCACATAAGAGAAAACATTTAATTGAAGCTTGCTTATAGTTTCAGAGGTTTAGTCCATTATAAGCATGATGGGAAGCATGGTGGCATGCAGGCAGACATGGAACTACAGAAGGAGCTGAGAGTTCTACATCCAGATCTACAGGCAGCAGGGAGAGAAAAACCTTGGGCTTTTGAACCTCAAAGCCTACCTCCCCACCCCCAGTGACATACTTCATCTAACAAGACCATACCTCCTAATTCTCTCATATTGCCCCTCCCTAAACATTTAAATATATGGATCTATGGGGGCATTCCTATCCAAACCCTGACATATGTATTATTCCACATGTAGGAATGCTTCCTCCCCCGATTCATGTGTTTGAATGCTTGACCCATAGGGAGTGACTTTGTTGGAGTAGGTGTGGCTTTGTTGGAGGAACCGTGTTACTGGGGGTGGGCTTTGAGGTTGTAAATGCTCAAGCCAAGCCTAGTGTTACATTCTTCTCATGCTTGCTGCCTGCAGATCTAGATGTAGCTACAGATCTCAGCTTCTTTTCCAGCACTGTCTGCTTGCATGCACCAAGCTTCCTGCCATGATGATAATAGACTAAGCCTCTGAAATTGTAAGCCAGCCCCAATTAAATGTTTGTCTTTATAAGAGTTTCCATGGTTAAGGTGCCTCTTTACAGCAGTAAAACCCCAAGACTATCTTTATGGTATTTACTCTTCTGATTCATGAATATGGGTGCCTTTCCATTTATTTAGATTTTCCTTAAATTCTTTCAACAATGGTTTGCTTGTAGTAGGTAAGTACTGTGCTGCTTTTGTTAAATTTATTACATTGTCTTTATTGCTTTTAATAATCTAGTAGGACTGTTTTCATTTTTTTGTATTTGTATGTGTCTTGGTATGCACATGTATATATGCATGTTTGTATGTGTGGACATGCATGTGTGTGTAGGTCCTGATGCACCTTTGTATATGTGCATGGGGAAGCCTAGAAATGAAATCTGTAGTATTCCTTGATTGCTCTCCCCCTTGCTTATTGAAATATGGCTTTCTGTTGAGCCCAGAGCTTCCTGATTCAGCTAGCTTTTCTTGCAGGCTTTCCTTGGGGATTCCTTGGTTTTTGTCCTGCTGGGATACCAGGCAAAGTTCTCTCCTTCATGGTTTTCTTTTACGTGGGTTCTCAGAATCCAAACTCTTGCCTTCATGCTTGTCCAATAAGCTCTTATTCCACTGAGCCATCTCCTTAGTCCTGAAGTTAATATATTTCCTTTTTTTCAATTACACATAGCAAGGGAATATAACACAATGGTGTTCTGTATTTTGATCTTCTAACTTTAAGCCTTGTCATATTAGTCAGGGCTCCTTAGAGAAACAGAGCTGATAGAATGACTGTTATTAGAAGAGGACTTATTCCATTGCCTTGCATGATACAGTCTGAATAGTCCAATGATGGCTATCTTCCCTCTGGAGAGTCCAGGATCCTAAGGATGCTCAGTCCTCTAGGGAGGATACTTTAACACCAAAGGTATAGGGGATTATGGAAGATGCTTTAGGATGGATACATCAGCCCTGAATGCATGCAGGATTATTGGATAGCCACTGCTCTTCAGCCCACGTTAGAATACAGAAGGAGCTGGGCTTTGATATGAGTAAATGATAGCACTAAGGGAACTGTGGCAGCAACAGGGTAGGTAAACTCATGAACAAGTAGATCTATTCAATAATAAAATGTCAAGGCAAAAGATCAAAAAGCCAAAGCTTATCCTTTGAACCTCTGTATAAATATCAGAGCCATTACTAGAAGGGTTACCAATATTCAAACCCCCTTCTGGCCCTCTGTCCAAAGTTAGGGGAGAAAAAATGGTAAATAGCATAAGGCTATGTGGACCTATTTAAAAGTCAATCTGTGGGGCAATTTCAATCTGTTGTTAGGATGCCAGCAGTCCAACTCAGTAGTGTCAGGATACCAAACACTAATCAGTGGTAGTGGCCTGATCCAGAAGAAACAGTCAGGCTTCCACTGACTTGGCATGAGTCAGCAGGAGTGACCAGAATCAGCTGGGAAGCCAGGAGTTCTCTGCTGTGCCTTTCAAGGAAGCATAGACTCAAGAAAACAAAGAGCTGCACACCTAGCCATGCAAGCGCCCTGCCACTGTTCTTTGAGTCCTTTTTATACTCTTTCCAAATAGCATGTGTCCTCCTGTGGGTCTGACCTCAGCAAAACATCACATGGATCTGCTTCAGCCAAATACCACGTGAGTCTGTATCTGATGATATAACTAGAAATGTCTACCTCAGGATGCTTTCATTAACATTTCATTACCTCACTGCACTGGCTGGAGCCTCCCCTACAATGTCAAATAGAGAAGTAGTAAAAGTGGGCTTGATCTTAGTGTAAAATCTGCTGTCTTTATTACTAATTATATTAGCCAAGATAAATCCATCATGGTTATGCATGGTGAATATATATATATTACATTTCATTTTTTCTTGATTTACATTCATATATTCCTGTGTGTAACAATTCTTTTGTATGTACGTAAGTCTTTTAAACTATATGGGACAGAGAGGCAAAACTTAAAACAATAGGTACCAAAAATAAATGTATTGACATCAAACAAACATTGATTGGAACTAATGCTCATCCTATATGTGTGACTGATGCTTTCACGGGTTTCTGTTATCACAGCGCTGCAGACTGAGCACAGAAGTGCCCCTTTCTCCTTTATTTTCTATGAGTTATTGGTATCAGTGCTTTAAAAAAAATCAACATTATTCATGAATAAATTTTCCTAGAGGGATTTTTTTTGGTCAATTTAGTCTCATTAGTTATGAATCTATGGAGATTGTCCACTTCTAGTGTTAGTTTGGTATATTTTATTTTTAAGTACTTGTTCATTTTTCTAAATCATTGTAATGTTATTTATGACCTCTCTATAATAATGTTTTCTTTTTCTAAATTCAGCAGTAATGCTGTTTTTATTTCCTGTTTTAAATCATGTCAGTCTTCTTTATTTTTTCTTGTTTTCTTAGCTAGTCAGTTCCACTAATCTTCTTTAGTGTTTTCCTGTTCTTTTTTCTTCAGTTAGTCTCAATTACTCTCTTCTCATTCTTGTTCAGTTTTTCTTTTACCCTCTGTGTTTTCAGGTACCAGGTTGAACTGCCGATGTGAGATTTTTCTTATTGTTTAATTGGTGCTCCCAATTTTCCTCTGGGTTGTTTTATAAATGTCGACCACATGTTTGGGTATTCTGGGCTTTCATTTTTAGTCATCTCAGAGTATTTTTTTTTATTAACTTGAGTATTTCTTATTTACATTTCGAATGTTATTCCCTTTCCCGGTTTCCGGGCCAACATCCCCCTAGCCCATCCCTCCCCTTCTTTATGGGTGTTCCCCTCCCCATCCTCCCCCCATTACCACCCTCCCCCCAACAATCATGTTCACTGGGGGTTCAGTCTTGGCAGGACCAAGGGCTTCCCCTTCCACTGGTGCTCTTACTAGGCTATTCATTGCTACCTATGAGGTCAGAGTCCAGGATCAGTCCACGTATAATCTTTAGGTAGTGGCTTAGTCCCTGGAAACTCTGGTTGGTTGGCATTGTTGTTCATATGGGGTCTCAAGCCCCTTCAAGCTCTTCCAGGCCTTTCTCTTCAGAGTATTTTTTTAACCTCTTCATGATTTACCTAATGATCTGATTAGTATGTGTTCGTGAATTTTCTAATGCTATTGTTTAAATGTTCAATTTCATTTCATGGTGGCTGGAGTTTATTATCAAGGTTTGTGGCCTAGCATTTGATCTGTCCTAGATGATGTTTCAAGAACGCTTGAAAAGAATGCACAGTCTGCAGTGGTTGGTATAGTGTTGGGAGATTGTGAGTTCTAGTGTGTTCATAGCGTCTTTGAAGGGTCATGTCACTTTCTGTCTTCTACAAGTTTTCTAGCCATTATTTAAGGAATGCCCTTGAAGTCTCCAATGAGGATTATTTCTTTTAGTCTCATCCTGAAATAAAAAAAAACTTGATGTAATTTTTCATTTTTATGATGCATATCTGTTTACGATTATTAAGTCTTCTTCAAGACTTACCACCTACACTACAAATTTCCTCTCTCCATATATATAGTAGTGTTTATTGTTTGTAAGTGTGTTGTGTCTGATGTTAGTGTAGTCTTTTCTGCTTTGTTTGGGTTTTCCCATTATTTTAATATATTTGTAATCTTGCGTCTAACACATGTCTCTTTGGTATTATTATATTTTGTAAAGATTTTCTTATGTTCGTGTGTGTGTGTGTGCACATGCCTACAAATTGAACAGAATCTGCTTCAGATATACTTCATTCGAACAAGATATAGAAATGCTAAGTTTATATGTTTGTCTCATTTCTCTTCTATGTATTCTTCTACACATTTCTTCTATATGTTCTAAGCCCAACTTACACCGTTATTGTTAGAGCTGAGACCTTCTAGGTAACCATGCCCTAAGCATAGCAGGAACATGCCCAGCCCCTCAGCTGCTAGGGTTTCACAGCCTGACTGTGGACACAATTCTGTCTTACAGAACACATTAATCAAGCACTGTTCCTCTACCCAGAGGAAGAGTGAACCCTGTTGTCTAGCCCCAGTCATGGGGCATAGGTCACATGTGAACTAAGCCTGCTTCCTTAGGGTATAAGTCCTTACCTTGCCCAGGAAAGCTTAAAAGTACACTCTGTTTACCCTAAAAGGACACTCTGTCTCCGAATCTCCTGTGAACCACCTCTCCTCTCCCCTGCCCTCCGAAAGACCCAGCAAGCAGCTGAGAGAGTCAGATGCAGATATTTTCACCCAACCAAGCCGGTGACCCCTGTGGTTGAATTAGGGAAAAACTGGAGGAATTTGAGGAGGAGGAGGGTGACCCTGTAAGAGGACCAACTAACTTGGACCCTGAGATATCTCGGACACTGGATCACCAACCAGGCAGCGTACACCAGCTGATATGAGGCCTCCAATACATATACAGCAGAGGACTGCCAGGTCTGGGTTCAATCAGAGAAGATGCATCTAAACCTCAAGAGACTGGAGGCCACAGGGAGTTTAGAAGTCTGCCGGGGGTGGGGTGGGGGGGGGGTGGGAGGGTGGGGACATCCTAGTAGAGATGAGGGAGGTGTTGGGGAGGAGGAGGTATGGAATGTGGAACAGTAGGAGGGTGGACTGGGAGGGGAATAAAATCTTGAGTGTGAAAATTGATTAATTAATTAAAAGAATTATAGTAATTATTACTTTATATAAGTTTGTGGGTTTTGGCATTTGGAAGGAAATGGAAAAGCATGTATATGATACACAGGCCATATTATTTAGCAGTTCTGGTACTTCTCATTTGTTTGGTGAATTTCACAACCATTAGGTATCATTTTCTTAATCAAATATAACGGTGTTCTAACCTTCTGTTGTAGTCATTTTTAAGAAATGCATTCCATTCAACAATCCTGGATATGCGGTTATAAGTATATTATTTAATACAATTGGTTTTTAAAATTAGAAAAGAGGGGAAGAAATATGCATTTATACTGTCTTTTATATTTATTTAATTATACTTACTGGTATATTTTTTTCTCCTATGTATTTGAAATTCATCTCTGGGGTTGTCTTTCTCCATCTTCAGAACTTCCTTTGTGATCCCCTATAAGGTCTTTTTGCTAACAGCATGTTATCTCAATTTGCATTTACTGTGATCTTTTATTTTGCCGTGCTTTTGAAATCTGTTATTACAGAATTTAAAATTCCTGCTGGTCATCATTTTCTTTCTCACTAGCTTCTGATCTCCATTGTTCCAACTATTAGTTTTAATTATATTTACAGATTTCTTCTCTCTGTGTGTGTACATAGGCTTGTTTGTGTCACAACACATGTATGGATTTCAAGGGACAGCTACTGGAAAATGGGTCCTTTCCTCAGGTTGTCAGGATTAGTGGCAAATAACTTTATACATTGAGCCATCTTGCTAGCACTCCTAATAAAAATAATATTTTATTAGGATCCCTAAATCAATGCTATGTTATGACTTTTTAAATATTTTCTTCCTTATTCCTCTTGATAGTCTACTTTGTGTATGTTGATAAGCCCACACTTCTCAACAGCTCTGTTTATTTTTATATGCTTATATTTGTTTTTGAAATCGTGCAATCTGTGTTTACTAAAGTCTTCAAGTTTGTTGACTTTTTCTTCTGCAGGTTCAAACAGAAGCTGTGTGCCTCTCATGCATTTACCAAATTAGTTATGGGATTTTTAAATTTTAGTCATTGGAACTTTTAATTTCAGAATTTCCTTTTGCTTCTTTTTATGGTTTCTCCCTCTATATTGATGTTGTCTAGGTGATTAGACATTGTCTTCCCCTTTTAGTTCCTTAATGTTGATTATCCTCGGTTCTTTGTATGCATTTATGATATCTGCTTTGAAGCTTTTTGTAAGTTAGATCTGTGGTGGAGTTGCCATTAGAAGCAGCTTTCATCATCGCCCTATTTCCCTATGTGAGGGCCAAAAGTTCTGTAGAAGATCTGACTCTTTGTTGTTGCAAAGTCAGCATCTTAGATGATAGATTGCAAATGCCCTTCGAGTGGTCTCCTAATCTCCTAAGGGTGTTGTCAACTGCTTGCTTATTTACAATGAGACTGGTTAGATTACTCTGGTCTCTTTCCCTTGCAGTGAGAAGCCACTGCTATCTCTAAACCGCAGCCCTGGATAATGCCAAGGTGTTTTTAGAATTGTGTCTCACTATCTCTCTGTCTGCAGCCGGGTCCACTAATTCCTGGCTGATTACTGTGTTGTTTTTAATAACGTTGTGAAGCACACATTTGTCTCCAGAGGGATCTAAATCCAGTCTTCTTTGCACAGACAGTGTTTGAAGACCATGTCTGTTTGTTTTAACTCTGGGGGAGCCATTATCCTTAGCTCTCCTTGGCCCTCATTCTCAGTGATAAATTGGCTGGCCCACGGTAGGTCTGATCAGTAATGAGGTTATAGGATGTGCTAAGTTTCTGTTCATTAAGACCTTAGAGCTCCCAAGTGTATAGTCTGCTTCTCCCTATGGATTTGGAGTTGAATATCTCAGTGTATTTTTCTTTACATGATGTTCTTGTTTTGATTTCTTGCAATTAGGTGGCTATTGGTAGCATCTGGTTTCCTTGCTTGGCTTCTGTAGTCTAGAACATCTGATTTCTGAATGGTCATGGATGGGGTAAACAGTACCCTAATATTCTTTGCTAGGCATATGGTCAGAACATATATCTCATAAGTAGGGGCTGAGAGGAAGAGTCTTCAAGCCTTTGGAGCCACACACCAGGACTCTGGTGGTACAACCTGTAGTAGTAGAGAGGTGTGGCTACTCTGATCTGCTTCTACCAGCAGGAGGAGCAAAACTAGTCTACATTCTTGATTACAACAGTTGGAGTGGGTAGAAGTTAAGTACTCACACATTAAGAACTCACAAATAGGGGTTGGGGATTTAGCTCAGTGGTAGAGCGCTTTCCTAGCAAGCACAAGGCCTTGGGTTCGGTCCCCAGCTCTGAGAAAAAAAAAAAGAACTCACAAATAAGAACTAAACACATGAAGGATTTCTCATTCAGCCTCACACAGTCCTCACTTGGGGCACCAAATTCAATCAATTTAAATGCATTAACAATAACTCTGAGTCACCAATACTACATTGGTGATTAACGAGAAATCAATGCACTTCCTCTTGGTGTCATTTAGCCAAAAGTGAAACCATATCTAAATTATTTACTTCAGGCTCCTGGTGTCTTATGTCCTCTGTCAACCTGATAAATGAGTCTGAATCTGTGCCTCCCTTAATGTTGCCTTGTGAATTTATCTCTATGTCTGTCCCTGTATGTTTCTGTGTGACTACGTGTGTCTGGATCCAAATGACTGTGAGTATCTGTCTCTGTGTGTCTGTCCCTGTATGATTTTCTGTCTGTCTCTATGTGACTGTGTGACTGTCTCTGTGTGACTGTCTCTGTGTGACTATGTATCTGTCTCTGTGTAGCTGTCTGTCTGTCTTTGTGTGACTTTGTCTCTGTCTCTATATGACTGTATGTCTCTGTCTCTCTGTGACAGTTTCTGTCTTTCCCTAACAAAAAGTTTTGTCCTGTGTTTCTTGAACATGATAGAAAGTATCTTATTAAGAAGGAATGAATAATACTTTTCAGAAATCTTTAGCAGAGTTTTACAAGGTATTACGTCACTGACTCAAACCGAACCACATAACAAACAGCATTGCAAATGTCATTGTTTATTAAGCAATATTCAATGCTGTGCTCAACATTTACGGTGTATATTCAGATTGTGAGATTTCTTTCAACCTCTACTTTTGCTCTTTTCAGTAAATATTATTGGGCATGCATTATTTGGGGTCAGGGTTATGGAAGAGTACATAATTACGATAATAGCTGGGCATTAGCTTAGGCTGTAAAAGTTGATTGCATGGGAAATTCAAGGCAGGTAAGGTTGATTGCTACATTGCTCTCTATAGGGCAGATTAAAAATCAGGCTGGGCACACAGTAGGATAGCAGTGTTAAATCTTAAATAACCTGACTGTATACTTATTAACTTTGGCTTTGAGGCCCAGCAAAAAATCTAGACCCTTGGGATGTAAGAGATATTTTCACATTGTTTCATAACCACCAGAGTGGGTTATAGATTATTACTGCTCTTAAAAACTTTTAGTTAATTTTGAGTTTTATAAGGTATTTTTAAACTTGTTATATATCTTTAGGGCCAATTTTTAGAGTCTTTAAATTTTTATTAAACTTTCCACAAATCGTTCTGGTGAGGGTGTTTGTAACACTCTTACATAGTACAGTAATGTGTAAAACATTTGTGCGTTCACCAAGCAGCCTAAGAAATAAATTCACGGGCACTCACAGCCTCTGTATTCTCTTTCCTAATCACATCTCACTCCCTCCTTTCCCTTTGATCTGAAGCTTACATTTTCTTACATATAAATGTGTTCAGAAAGTTGAAACAAAAGACTCCTCAAACACAGTATGTACTGATAACATGTCCCCACGAACAAGATGCGGTTCTTACTTTAATGTTCAAGCTAGCACGCATGCGTTGACTCATTGCTTTAGACACTTAGCCTTTAATTCCATCATTTACACTAAGAAATCATTGTTACATTGTTATATTAAAAGTATCTGGAATAATTAATTCCTGCTATCACTAGTAAGTTATCGCATCTTGATGATCCTCAGCGTCTCAGAAATTTGCTTGATAAGATGTGAACATTGTGGGTCTGGAGAGATGGCTCAGAGGTTAAGAGCACTGACTGCTCTTCCAGAGGTCCTGAGTTCGAATTCCAGCGACCGCATGGTGGCTCACAGCCATCTGTAATGGGATCTGATGCTCTCTTCTGGTGTGTCTGAAGACAGTCAGTGTACTCATATAAATAAAATAAATAAATAAATAAATAAATAAATAAATAAATAAATAAATCTTTAAAGATGTGAGCATTGTGAGATTTTGCATAGGGTTGATACGCATCTCTCTCCATCCCTACCCAACAATATCCACTGTTCATAAACATATGGGGACTGAAGATAGTAAACTCATCTTGAGAAATTATGTTTATCCAGTAAGGGGAGGTGTTTAGGGACAATGGATTTTTTTTCCTAGGGGGTGAAAGAAGCAAGACAGAGTAAGAGTAGGTCCACATCCAGAGTCAGGAGATGCTGAAGGGCTTGATGTAGAAACCAGAGAAAAGCCAAGGTTTAGGATCTCTCTGTGACGGATTATCACACTGTTGAAATGACATAGAAGAAAGGAGGGTTGAACTGTGCAGTGTCTTAGAAAATCAGTGAATGCCAACAGGAGGAAACATTCCTGGGAGGGACCTGTAGCACCTTCAAACAGTTTCTAATAACTCATGCCGATATTCCTTGTCCACCCCATTATTGAAAAGACATAAGAAATACCACACTTGAATTGGTTTCCAAGATTTTTTTTCTTATGTCTGTAAGATTTCTATTTCCCCTAGAAATTTTTTGCTCGTTATCCAATGGTACTTTAAAGTGGTAACTTCATGCTGAATTGGGTTTTCCCCACAGGTTCTTCTATCACTTGATTTTTTTTGATGCTATTCTTATCTCTTTCTTAGGAGTTTAAAAAACAGTTTGTGTGTGTGTGTGTGTGTGTGTGTGTGTGTGTGTATCGGAATCTGTGAGTTCGTGCATGGCACATGTGTACAGGACCTGAGGAGGCCAGAAGGAATCAGATCCTCTGGATTTGGAGTTAGAGGTATTTGTGAGGTGTCTGAGGTGGGGATAGGAACTGAATTCTGGTCCTCTGTGATAACAGTGAGTGCTCTTAACCACTGGGCTGTCTCTCCAGCCTCTACTAGTCTAGTTTTTAGTTATTTTTCCAGCCTTTCCCACTCGCCTAATGGGTTCTGAACTAAAAATCATTGTTATCAGAGGAAAGAAACACTATAACATTTTTACGTAAGTTTCTAACTACCACCTATTGCATTTCCGTGATGGCTGAAGTAGAGCTTGTGCCTAAATATGAAGGCGATAGATATGAATTCTTAGTGTCGATAGAGAGGAAACTATGCGTTTGTGTCATATCCTTTACATTTAATTCTTGTTCTCAAAATCCATTGGAAGATTTGGCGCTATACATTTAAATAAATGTTTGCTTACTTTTAAAGAATTCAATTTTATGTATGAAATGAGAGCAAATTTTCATTAAGAATAAGGGGGTCTAAAGGAAACAAGTCTATTTTGTCTTTATAGAGCCAGTGTGCTTCTGAAGATGAAAGGTTAAACAAGTCATAGTTGGTAATAATGGTATGTTGAGACAGAACAAACGTGCTTTATTTCAGGAATTTACAATAATGCCATGGAGATAAAAAGAATCTTTCCCATCTGTTGAGCTGGCTCTCAAGAGACGCTAGCTAGGCATATATAGCTTATGTGAGGATGCTTCCTCCTCTCCTGTTCTATTTCTTTCTTTCCAGGAAGTAACAAATAGAAAATCTTCCAAAATCTAGAGTGCAGTGCAATCCATGGCAGCTGCTCATAAGATCTCTGTGAGGAAGAGAACTGATGCTTGTGAGTGGTGCTGTTAGCACCAGACACACAACTGAAGTAGTCATTCTGTCGAAGGTGAAGGAACTAGGCTGTTGGGGAGAGGGACATCTCACTGAAGATGCACTGTTCGAGATTCAGTCACATGTGTGAAAATGTCTGAAGTGTCTGAAGGCACTCAGGAGGCATGTTTCACAGGCTGTCATTGTTAAAACCTTGAAATAAGTTTCTGGCTGGAGTACACATAACCTTCTCTTTGGAATAATGCCAACCCAAGCGATCTTGCATTATGGCCCTTTTCTCCAGAGGAAAAAAAAAGATAGATCATCCCCTGTGAGGCAATGTCTGATTGTGTTCCACATCCTTTATTGGATATTAAGATGAACAAAATCCTTTGCCAGGTTACTTCGCTTGCTTCTTAGTTTCTGCCACATTGGCAGAGGCAGACCTTCACCTTTCTATTTATTAGTCTATGAAATAAATAGGTCAGTTTTCTGGACTAAATTCAATGCAATTTGTGGCAAAGTTATTTGCTATGCTGGCTGTAAGACCACAGGTTTCCTTGAGCTCTTTAAGCTGGTTAGAATTAGCAACGGGGCAACAGGACTGTGGTATTTCAGAGCTTTGAGGATGTGACATATGGGAAGGAGATAAAATTGAACATGAATATAAAAGTATTTTTGCGGTATAATGGGCAAATGGGCAATAGAAGTAGTATATATTCAAAATCCAGTCATACTACCTATTTAGAAATTATAATACCTAAAGCAAGATAATGTATTCACCCAAGATGTGCTTTTCTTTACCCAATAAAGTGGTGAAATAGGACTGATAAATCAATTTGCAGAACAGAATCAAAGCTCATTTTTCCTGCTGATGGAATTCCCATTCTTGTGGTCCCTCCTTATCCAAATGCCAACTGGATAAGTGAAGCCATGGAATTATACTAAACCCCGTGGCTATCATACTCTTTAGTGTGTGTAAATGCACACGGTGAAACTGAATTTGTAGATCAATTTTAAACAGGGACGAACAACAGTAACTAGCATTACAACCAGACAACTATAATGCTACAAAAATACATAAGTGACTCTCTCTCTCTCTCTCTCTCTCTCTCTCTCTCTCTCTCTCTCTCTCTCTCTCTTCTCTATCTTGTAAGATTTCTGCAAAGTTTCCAAATTCTGCTTTTCATTCTCTAAGTAGTCTGGTAGCTGAAGGAAGGAGCTTTTCCCTATTTTTTTGAGTTACAAGAGTGCTTGCAAGGGCCAGTTCCACAACTGGTATTTACACTAACTTATACGTGCCCATTAATTCAAACCTGTGATATTTTGAATATTCTGTATTTAGTGATGTTTGACTCAGCTGCTGCTTTCTTTCTTTCTTTCCATCACAAAGGCCTTTAGAACCCACATCTAGGAACAGACAAACGTGCTCTCTTTTCAGAACGAATCAAAACCAGAAATTAGATGCTTGAACTCAAGAAAGGCAGGATTGGATGCAGCTCTTCCTGAATCCAGGCATTGACTGAGGATGAGTCAAGACACTCGGAGATGAGAGACGCTATTACTTGGCATTGAGTACAATGCCTCAGTGGCAAGTACAATCCTGTTTGACTCTGGCGCAAACATTCCTGGAGCTGGTGGAGTCAAGGAAAGAGGATGCTGAGTCTCCAGTGGTTGCTGACTGTGGACAGGTGTGTAGAACAGCTCAGAGCTTTCTTCCTTGTGACAGGTGACATCCTTCACTCTCCAGGGCCATACCTCTTGGTATCAACAACCAAGTCTGGTTTTGGATGGCAACAATGATGCTCTGCTTTTGGAAGCCCATAGTTATGTTCTGCCAGAGTTCTACTGCTGACATATTGCTGTCCTAACTAAACATGCTCAAGCTCTCTCAGCAGAAATTCTATTACACTGACACTAGACACACTCTGGACCTCATCAGAACACCCCAGTGCCATGAAGATTTTATTACTACACTAAAAAGAAGCACAAATCCATTGAGCAATATAGCTTCCTATTCCTTCTATTTTTCCATAATGGCTGGTATGTGTACAGCAGGTATGGATTGCAAGAAGCCTGACAACACCATGAAGATCCTGCTAGAGATGGGCAACTTCTTTCATAGCCAGCGTGACTACCTTGACTTCTTTGGGGACCTCATTATGACTGGAAAGGCTGGTACTGACATCTAGGACAGCAAATACAGCTAGCTGGTCGTTCAGTGGCTGCCACAAGCCATTCTGCAACAGTGCCACAGGTCTTAGGAGAGGATTGTAGGCAGAAGAACCCAGAGAAAGTGGCACAGGAGAAATACTGTGTGAGGAAGACAGGCACAGCCTGTTTAAAGCTTCATAGAGCAACGTACCCTGCCACTGTTCCTAACTATCTTCTTGGGGCTAGCAAGAATGATCTACAAACAGAAAAAGTGATCTAGTGATTGCAAGGATTGGAGAGAGAGCTCTTAATAAATGATCAATAACAGGTTTTTTGTTTTTTGTTGTTGTTGTTGTTGTTGTTGTTGTTATTTTAAAGACAACCTTCAGTGTGCTTCCAGCTTGAGTAAACTTTATGGAGGTTTCTTCCGGTTCTGAGATTTCTTCTTTTTCCTACCGAATTCACTTTAGCAAATTTATAGAGTCGTCCTAAGCCTCCTTTGCAATGCAAGTTTTTTAAGAAGCTTCTTGCCACTTTCACAGCCCAGGAACATCTTATTCAGGAAGCTGGAAGCCATCCTGTTGGTATGTAATCACTAGGAAGGGTTGGACTTCCTTGGCCACCTTGCTTTAAGTGTAAAAATCCACCTCTGTCTTCATTCTTCCGGACAAATGACTGTGGTCTGTCATTTTTAACAGCAGATATAGATTTGAATATTTATAAATAACTAACTTGATTCAACCCATTATGCATTTTAGGTGGATGGGGTATTCTGTTTGAATTCATAGTGATTGTTGATAATAAATTGAATTAATTTCCATTCAAATGTGTCTTACATTTTAATTCTTTGCTGGTGGTTTTTGTTGTTCTTCTGTTTTGTGTTTCATTCAATGTCAAGTTTAGCAAGGTAAGTTTTTAACTTTCTCTTTTCCAGGACACAGTTTTGCTTTGCGTTGCATTCAACTTTGCACCACAGCTCTTTGGGCTCCAGAGTTATCCAGATGAATGGTTGTCCAATCCCTACCACGTAATACGTTACAAAGCAGAATCTGATCATCTCAGGGTTTTGCGCCCCACTTGAAGTCACTAAATTTTTAAATGATACTATTTACTTTCCTGTGGCGATGACCAAATGTCTGCCCTGAAGCCACTTAAGGAAGGAAATACTTATTTTGACTCACAGTGTAAAGACAGTCATCATGGTGGAGAAGGTGTGCTGGGAATAGTGACTTACAGCTGTGGCAGCAGAAGCATGGGTTATTTGCTCATGTGTGGATGGAGCAGTAAGCAAGAAGCAGTGGTTGCTGGAGCCTTGCTGATCCTCTCCTTGGCTCTCCTTTTACGCCAGGAGCCCAGCCCACAAACTGCTACTAAGCACATTCAAAGCAAGGCTCTCTCTCCTGCAAGTCAATCTTCTCCAGAGACATCCTTAAAGATACATCCAAAGGTATACCTGGCTTGTATTCTAAGCATTTTATTCCAACCAAGTTGACAATTAAAATTTTACTTGGCACACTGCACTTGTAAATAGGAAACCAGGATGCTCCGTATTGAATTCAAGGTAACATGCTATCACGCTATTCAATCGCAATTGAAGAACTTCCATTGTATAAGTGGTTGCTCACATGCAACAAAACAGTTGCTGTTTCCAGAAACTGTCTCTGGAGTGGTTTCTTTCTGTGCCCTTTACTGACCCATGGGCATTGTTGAGGGATGCCTGTTGGCTTCTGACACCAACTCAGGCATAATCTCTTGAGGCACAGAATGAACCAGCTTGCCACAACCCCAATCTCCTTCACCCTGCTCCCCACAGTCCCTTCTCCAGACTCCTCTAAAGTCTGCTTCCTCTGGCATGTTGAGCTTTTCTCAGTCTTTTCTTGAAGCCCTTCTCCCTACCATGTAACTGGTTACAAATTGTAGCATGTTTTTCTCTCTTTAGTATCTCCATCTCCCTCCTAGGGCAGCTGCTGACATTTACAGCTTGCTGCTCTGGAGTTTTTCTCTTAAACTCTAATGAAATTGCTGAGCTTTTTCTTTTCTGAGTCTGTTGTTAGATTCTTTTATTAATGAGACTAAGAGCAATAAAGACACCCCAAGTTCCCGGGTAATGTGGCAATTGTGGTGGGATTGCCCCCAGGTTGCTGGTACCACTTTCAGTCAGCTTTTACCAGGCTTTCAGTGTGCTCTGTGGAAAAGCTTCTCCTCAGTACTTCCCTCACTTCTAAATGTGTCTGAATTACTTATGGCTCCAGCTTTTGTATTTCTGAAGGTCTTGGACATTCCAGCAAGCTCTGAGGTAAGGCAAAATTCTGGTTATATGGACCATACCTTGAGTAGCAAGCTCCTATTTCGTTATATTATGTTTCTGGTGTGCATAAGAGTCCGAAATTTAAACTCAGTATAGCTATTTCTAATGGGCATAACAGCAAAGCAAACCAAAAGAAACAAAGAGACAAATCCACTCACTCTCATTAGTCTTCAGTAAGTTGGACAGTTTTTTTACCTCACTTGGAGACATGATCCCAATGGAGAATAGAGACATGTTCCAAATATCTCTTCCTCTTCATCTTTCTGCTTCAGACCTCAAGAGACGGGGAGTGTCCGGGTAATACTGGTCAACGTGATTTGTAGGGTTCCTCTATGAGAGTCCCAGGTTCTCGTGTCCTAGGACAAAGACACATAGACAGTAGCAAGCAGAGTGAGGGCATGCATTAAGAAGGAATGTCCTTCCAATGGAGGCAGAGGGATGAAACAAAGGAGTTGAGCAGCTCCAAGACTCCACACCACCAAAGACTGGGGCTGTCCAGCTCATTTGCATGGAGCAGTCTTTCTTATGTGTGTTCTAACTCTTTCCTGTAGTTCTGCATGCAACATCATGTGTGTTGTGTCTCATTAACATCTTAAATTTCCACACAGGGTATGTGTTTCTACAGGGGGATGTGTATTCCTATTATAATGAGCCACAGGCTACCAGCAGATACTTTGGAGCTCCTCTGCACGTGTGTCATAGATTGAGTTGGCTTTTGTTAGCCTGGTGGTACTGAGAGAGGTCCTCGCCTCCCTATTTCCCAGCTTCCTTTTTTATAACAAGCATCCTATGCTTTGCATGAAGTGTTTTTGGGACCTCACTCTGCTCTACTCCCTTGCATCACAGGCTAAGTGGCATAAAGCATCCTCGATTAAGTGGATTTTGTTTATCTCTGAATCTGCTGTGGAGTTTCTTATTGGCCCGCTCTGCTTGTTTTCAGTGTGTTTTCCTTCAGATTGAAATGAGAATTGCTCAGTATCTTCCTTAGAACACTCTGGGACAGCCGTTCAGAATGCCATCTGAGGGCTGGAGAGATGGCTCAGTGGTTAAGAGCACTGACCGCTCTTCCAGAGGCCCTGAGTTCAAATCCCAGCAACCACAAGGTGGCTCCCATCCATCCGTAATGAGATCTGATGCCTTTTTCTGGTATGTCTGAAGACAGCGACAGTTTAAATAAATCTTTAAAATGAGCAAAAAGGAATGCCACCTTAACTTTTGGGTGTCTCTCTTCATCTGACTGATGGCTTCCTTGAAGCTATTTTTTTAAATGACAATTTAACAAGTGTCTCTGGAAATTGCCTAACTTGTGTTGTTTGAGTAAAAAGTTTAGGAACTTTTAAGTAAAGAAATCTGTTTCATTTTATTTGTCTATCTAATATTCTCTCATTTACCAGGTCATACGATTCTCAATTTTGAAATGGATGCTTTATCACGTTTCCTGTGATTCTAAGGTTTCATACAGACAAAGAGGTTTATTCTCAATTCACATAATCGCCAAGCCTTGCATTACATGCTTAGAAGACACACTTTCATTTTCCATTCAAAACTTCTCTTTGAGATATTGTAAGCTGCAGTTTATAGGTGGGAATTCAGGAGAGATGAGGAACTCATCTGGGAATGATTAGTTGGTTCGGCTCGGAGCCTAAGGCAAACTTGGGAGCTTGGGCTAAAAGGTTCTAAAACTGGTGCGCCCTGCTGTTTTCCAGGTGCCTAGCCTTCTCCTCTCCTCAGCACAGGGGTTAAATCTCCTAATTATGACATTGCCTTTTAAAGGAAAAGATGCTTATGTGAGGAACGGTAGGCAGGAGATGCAGGCTGCGTGGAGACTTGAGCAATAGGGTGTACTTTACCAATAAATTGGATGCCCAGAAGGGTGCGTCCATCACCTAATAAATGTGGCTCGAGCCCAGAGAAACATCACTCTCTGCGAGAGCGTTTAATGAGTTTCCCAGGTGCTTTTCAGTCCGGTGTGGCTTTTCCTCTAGGGCAGCTTTGCAAAGCTGATGAGCAGAATTGGCGCGGCACGGGGTTCTGACTGGCACACCTTACAGGAAAGGATGGGCGCTCTGCTCTTAGCTAGTAGAGTCTTTCTTAGACCCTAAACTAAAAGGCCATAATAAGGGCAATGAAGAGTAGGAACACCACTCTCACACATCACATCCTGTTTATAGTCCTTGGCAACAGCAGAAGGGGGGAAAAATCCTGAAATCGAATTAAAGCAATCTGCATGATAAAAGAATTAGCAAGAGGCGGCGGGGGTGGGAGCTTGATAATGGTTTTCATTATGCACAGTGCTGCTAAGAGCTTTGTCTTCACCTTGCTGCTTCAGAGAAAATTGTACTCCTTTTGGCAGCCTTAGCGCCTTTTACTGCAGAGTCTTGTTATTGAAATACACACCAAGCCTTTAGGGTTATTTCTTGTTTTTCTTTTCCAGGTGCCTGGGGTTTTGTGTCCCATAAAGAGAAACCTAGAGCCTCTGGGTGCTATTTATTGCTCGTATGAAGGTCTTTTTTTTTTTCCGCCACGTTTAAAAATGATTAGGTTCTACGTGGCTTGGTGGAATGCAGAAGAGGGTCGGGCTGAAAACGCACGTTCTTCCATCAGTGTGTAACCTGGGGCCATTACTTACATTCGGCTTTCTCTCTGTGATGATGGATTGCGGTGCCCATCTCATTGGGTGGTGGTAAGAATTTCAAGGAATGTATATAAGGTCTGCCACCACTTTAGGCAATTCATGATTGATAGCTAGTTTCTTACAAGTCTTGTGAAATCTGCTCTGTTCTCCCGGAATTTAATTTTAAGTCTGAGCTGACAGTTCAGATATTGTTACTGGAGTTTTCAAGGCACGAGCCTGGGCCATTCCTTCTCCATATGCTAGTAAGGAGCTGTAGTAGAGAAGACCGGAGAAACGATGTTTGTTCGGCATAATCACATTGGACGGAGGAAGAAATTAAGAGGATACTACCACCCACGCACACAGTTCACCCTCAAGATCCTGACATGAGGTTTAAGCTTCAGCAGACGACAAAGGACTGCGTACCTAAGTAGTCCTAGGCAATGCATTCCCTTCCTCCATCCATGGTCCATCATTGTCTTTACTCTTGTGCTCCCTGCAAGTGGTCTGGGAAATTGTCAGCCCTGTATGAAATCTCTCCCCGGAAGATGAGCTCTTCCTGTGGCTAGGTTCAGAGTATCAAACTATTTCTTCCTCCAACATGAGATTCTGAGGAAGTGTCAATCCATTGAGGACACTGTTTTCATAATCAGGTAGCTAAAGAGAAACGGCTATTCCAAAAGACAACTTTCACCTCACAGGGGTGATAGGTATTTTGTTCTGGAACCAAATATGAGCAACGATGGCCCTGGAACAATTCAAGTTATGCCAAATTCTGTTTTCCAATGTGGTAACAGTTCCTTGGAGTTTTATAGTAACAGAAGAAAGAAAATCATAAGTCTTTTTGAATGTATTGATGGAAGCATCGTGTAGGCAAGTCTCAGAAAAGCTGGGACCCACCAGACAGGCCTTAGACAATAGCTGATGATCTTCATAGCCTTTCGGTTGGTAGAACTAGGGGTTGATGTGTTCATTCCAGGGGATTTACCTCATGGTCCCAAAGATGTTAGACTGCATGCACAAGGGGGCAACGGATGACTTTTAAGTGGGTTAGAGATGGTCCTCAGTGCCCTGCCATTGAACTTGCAGCATTGCACCATCTGTGCATCACTGAGGTTCCAGTCAGTCCACCAGCCTTGCAGAAGGTTCAGGATAATCTATGGCTCTTTCTAGGAGCTTCGATCCACAGAGAGGCATAGCTTTCCCTCTTTAGAGTATCTTCAGTTCTGCCAGGATGATCACGGCATCCACTGTGTGTTGGAAATGAACATGAACCATGTTCTCCAGTCGGTGTTTATGTCTTCTAGAGACCAGAGTGCTGAGAAACCAGTACCTGATAGACAGGTAGGCAATCAGTAAGACTGGCCAGAGAACTGGGTTTTCCAAGTTGAGCTGGAACTGAATAAGAGTCAAGTTCTGACCTTGTATCTTCTCCCATCTTCTGGTAAAATTCTTGACATGAATACAGTGTTTGGATTGCTGTTTTTGTTTGTTTGGGGGTTATTTTTGTCTCATGTCAGGCTGCTAGCCCTCATTATTCTTGCACGTATATCCCTACCTCACCAACTCTGTACTTCACCCTAAATTATCAATTCAACTATGACTCCACAGTGAAATAGTAGCTAAATTCCTTCTATTTTTAGGCCTTCTCTGATTGAGTCTGCTATAATTAATAAAGTGGGATTTGACAAATGTGAGCCTAAGAAAGATATTCAAGGCAGGTTAATTATCTTTCAGGGCTTTTCCACATCCTTTTCTCTCCATTCTATCTTCTGACCTCCGTGCAAGCTCCTTGGCTTGAACAGAACTCTTTAAAGGATTTATGGTCATTTATCTGTAGTTCATGAGACTATCTGATAGACATCATGCTTAGAGTGGCTCTGCTATACTCTGAGGAATTTGTTTCTAATATGTCCTGTCCATTGCCTCAGGCTGAGCCCATATCCAATTAAGGAAGGCAGAGAAGCCTACACACTTGACAAGAGCATCAGTCGCGATGAACTGTAAACGAAGAAGATCCGATTTGGTAACTGAGATTATTCACCTAGATGGCACGCACACACCTGGGCAAGCACTTCTAGGCCAGGTGTCTCAGAGGAGGAGGATGCCATCACCTTCCTTTCCTTACTCCATCCTTTCCAAACCATCTTATTACATGCTCCAATTCTAAGAGGTTCTGTCGCCTCCCACCACCCCTCACCCCCAGCACATATTAGTAGATTTGCAGAACAGTAAGGGATTGGCCTGGAAAGAAGATGCAGCTGCTGGCTATAGGAGCTCCTGCTTCCAGGTCTGCAAAGACTTTCCAGAGAAGGAGTAGGACATATAGTTTAAAGAGAAAGATCTCCTGTAGCCCATTGTGTAACTTTAAGAGACTTTCACATTCCTTGACCAGGCTTCTCTGTTTCCTCATGACCAACTTTCTGCTAATTTCTGTCTTCCAGTTACTTTGTTTTTGCTTCTGATAGAGAGGGGAACTGTTCAAGCCTCAGGTTCTAATAATAAAGGCATAGAATTATGAAGGGACGCAATTATGCTTTCAGTCCATGTTAGGAGGGTTCCATTGCTTTTGGGTCCCAGGTCAGGAAGGTCACCATGCTTCAGAACCTGAGGTAGAACAAACATCCTCCTTTATGGCAGCCAAGAAGACAAGGGGGTTTGGGGGCCGTGGAAACAGAGACCAGGGACAAGATATCCTCAGCTCACAGTCATGCCTCTATCGTGCCCCTAGTGACCTAGTTCCCACAGCCAGGACCCACCTAAGAATAGTCAGCTTATTAGTCTAGTCACTTCGGAGTAGCACAACCAGTTGGGAATCAAGCCTTTGACACGTGAACATTGAACGGCATCATGCTGCCCTTTTGTGGTCAGACCATAATGCTTGCTTTTGTTTATTGTCATGGAAACTATTTTCTGTACCAATCTCACATTCAATGAGTTAGCTATCTATGTGTATATAGATGTGTGCATATGAACATATGGCACGTGTATGTTGGTTATAGACATGCACATGTGCTCGTATAACTAAGCTCCTATTTGCAGTGACCTATTATTATTTTTTAATCTTACAGCTTCTATGAACAATTCATTAGTTACTGTGAGTCATCCCTTTCTGATACTTTATAATAATTATAACACTGTGGTCATTAACTTTAGTTCAAAACAGAAGAAGAAAAGAAAAGAAAAAGAGGAACTTGGCTGAGTCCTATGTATATTTTAAGCCATGTATGAGGTGCTTTATGCCAAGAGTGATAGCCTGATCACCCTGTGGTGACCTCGCATGATGTCTGCACATGACGGGGACTGGGCTTCAGTGAAGTTTCGGTCGAGGTCTCTGCTACTCATTGTTTGCAATTGCTCGTCCTCTCCTTTGGTTTAAACATGTCTCTCCAAATTTAACACACTGACCTCTAACTCCTCATTGTGGCCTTGAGGTAGGTTGGGGCCCATTGGGACGTATTTTATGGTCAAAACACTCATGTGTAGATCAATGACTTTCTTTTAAATTTTTCTTAATTACTTATTATTTTTTTAAAAAAATCTTTGTATATGTGTGCTTATTTGCTACAGAGCTACAGTACCTGTGTAGTGATCAAAACACAAGTTTCCTGAGTGTGTTCCTTCCTTCCACCTGCCTAGTGCGACCGTCTGACACAAGAAGGGGGAAGCTGATAAATACAAAATTTCCTCTATAGATATATCACTACATTAATTATATCTGTGAATTGTATCCATTTCCTTCAAAAATCCAACCCCTTCTACTTAAGCAATCTGTTTTTAACATATATGTACCCGAGGCAATGTTCTACCGGAGAAATGAATTATTTCGGCTCATGGAACCTCAGGTTCTAAGGATCAAACTCAAGTTGTCAAGTTTGTGGGGCACGTGCCCTACCCACTGAGCCATTTTCCAGCCCAGTCAATGCCTTTCTTGTGAGATTGGATGAGGGCTTGACCAGTGAGCAGGTTTAATTCTCCTCGGGTGAGACAGTGACTGCATGGCTGGGGAGGAAGCAGCTGCCAGTCAAGTCCTGTCTTCTGCCAAGCAGCATGAGACCTCCACCTTGGTCTGCCAGCTGCCAGGGCTGTGCTCCTAAGTGAAGTTCTTTCCTATACAAATCACCCAACCTTGGGTACTGTTTATTACATATACATATTACATACACATGCTACAGTAGGAAGTAGATTGAGACAGCCTTGCTAAACTCATTTTTCTCACTTGCATAGAGGCTGTGCTATGGTACAATAAAATGATGTAAATGAAATAGTTTCTGGCATTAGGCACTTGAAATAACTATTGTTTTGCTGTAATCCTTAATCAGTATGTCCACTACTCTCACCAGTGTTGAAACAATCAGAGTTTCTGTTTTATGTTCTTCTGTGGCTAAAATTCTCCAAATATTACAAATTTAGATGTAAAAAATGAAATATTTTAATGTTGGATGTTTTAAATAAAAATTGAGATTGTAAGAATGTGCTTGAAGTTTCTTCTTCTCTCTCTGTTTCGTTTCTTTGTTTCTTTCTGTTTCTTTCTTTCTCCTTTTTTTCTTTCCTTCCTTCTTTTTTTCTTTCTTTTCTTTCAGGTTTCACACAAGAGAGCCCCTGGATATGTCCATTTCCTACCATGGTAGAAATGATTATAGGTTGTAACAACACCCCTGCAATTTTCATAAGCTGCTGTGAGATCTGATTGTAACATCACAGCACCTGACACTGTTCAGTGAGGTCATTTCTCACATTGTATCCACAGTGCTCAGCCTGCTTCTGAGTTTTCTTCATCAGGAAGGCTTCATCCTCACTGTACTGCTTCAAACTGTGCAGTGGTAGGTGCTGTAGAACCGGAAATACGTCATCATACAGTCATCGTGCATCTTCAGGACTCTCTTAATGCTGCTAACGGTGGAGGTCAGCAAGGCATGTCCAAGATATTGAATACCCAAAAAATTGTGTGTACTATGTGCTTGCATGTCTCTGGAGCCAGGGCTTAAAACTCCTTTGTGCTGTTCAAGTGCTCGAGATGAGAGAGGTGCGAGTCTTTCCTTATATCAGATAGAGATTTCTTCAGAACTTGAGAACTGCTGAAATAACCTGTAAGTGAAGTCTGCTTCTGAAGTGCTTTCCCCCCAACATAACCCTGAAAATCATCACTTTGCACATGGCTATTGGATTCCAGTTTAAAACATGTTTCTGAACTCCTAGAGGAATGAAAACTTAGTTGACCAACTTCTTCTGGAAGAATTTCATGTAATGTACCAAAGTCTATGTCCTTAAGACCCTTAGAGCCAATGACACTAGACCTCTGAAACGAGTTCATAACACAGTTTAAGATATTTTTTAGTTATATTATTCTTTAATTTATCACAATATATAATTATTTTCTTTTTTTGCTCCTAAGTTTTCAGTCATTGTATACACTTTTCCTTATGTTGGTTTTATAAAACCTATGCAAAATAAGTATTTTTCCCCCATCATTGATTCATTATTGCGTCCTGTTAGGTACTAGACACAGTCTAAGGGTTGATCACTGATATCTCTGACTTAAGAGACAAAGAAAGACATCTTAGACTAACTCATTTGCCTAAAGGTGACAACTTAAAAGTGCAGAAAGAGATTCAAGTCTCAGACAGTACTGTAAACTGGTTTCCAGGGACTTTTTTCTCTGTAGGTGAGAAGAAGTAACTGCTGAGGTGTTTATGATCATAAAGTGTAGGGAGTTCCTTAGTAGCTAGGCAGTTTTCATGTGTAATTCAAGCTAAAGAGATATTTCCCACAGTCTGTGTGGGACTAAAGCGCAGGTACATGAGGACCATGACTGCTTCCCTGCCCTGTGTTATTATTGGTCCTTACACATCATGTCCACTGTGCTAATTGACAGACTCCTCAACTCCCCTTCATTCTTTCTCTTCTTGGATGTGGACCAGTGAGAAAGTCTTCTTCTTACATAGAGTGCTTGTCAAGCTTGTCTTTGAAGATCCTTGTAAATGATCCACACATGAACCTTCTGGGGTAGAGACTGGAGCTTCTACAGCAGACCCTCTGGTGCTTTACTCCGATTCAGTATGAAACTCCTTAACCAACCTAAGCTTCCATTCAGAACCAAATGAAAATGATTTCTAGATCATATTCCATTTAGGTGACCTTTTTTATGGTGCTTAATTTGTACTCAAACTTGTGATTTGTAGAATGATGTTTGGAGATTTGCAGAACATGTTTCATTCTCTGCTTAATTTACAGAAGAAAGTATAACATATTTTGTTTAATATTTTCTAATGATTTTTTGATCCAAACTTACCGTGCACTCGATGTGGCAGTATTACTTAATGGTTTCCCTTTGTAGTTGATATCCATTCCACCATGCTTTCTCAGTAGGCAATTTATGCAAGGCTTAGTAAAATGGACTTACTGCTTAAGGCATGTTAAGTGACATAGTAAAAATGTCCTTCAAACAGGGAACTTAACAAAAATCCTTTTTATGATTTAATGGGAGTTTCTCAAGTCTCTGCTTTTTTAATGTGCAAATGTATCAAGAATGGCTTGGCTAATGTGATTTACATCCAGTTCTTCCATTAGGAATCAAGGGAGTCTTTTATTTCTTTCTGAACTAGGTCACTACTCCTGAGATTCTTAAAATCGTAAGAGAACAAATGAAAATGTGCTCTTCTTAAAGTGATGGAGCAGTACGAGCATGGACCAGGCAATACAATGAAAGGCAGGATCTTCCTTAACTTGAATATATGGAATTTCAGGTAGTTTGACTGGTATGTGAAAGACACAAAGAAAAAAAAATCACTGACTCAAAAGGAAAATTCCATGTAGGGCCAATGAGCTGAGTTGTAAATTCACAGGAAGTGACTGTTTGGGTTTTTAAATAATCTTTCAAGTAGAAATCATCTTTCCACCCTTTATGGCAAAGAGAAGGCTTGGGAGGTGAGAAACTGCACCAAACACTTTGGTTTCAGTGCCAGCACCTTCTCTGCCACACTTCTGTGTCTCCCTTCTGCTTCTACCTAAGTAATGCCTCCATCACCGTAAACCCAGGCCTGTGTAACACGGGGCATGAATTAGCAGCCACCTTCATTCCCATGAGAATGGTGTACTTCCCACAATAATATCTAACTCCTTCTGAGAATGTTAAAACTTGTTCAAATATGTTTTGTACGTATTGACAGATAAACAACTGAGATTATGGCTACAAACATATGTCTTTTAACAAAGGCAACTACTTAATCTGTAATCTATATTTTAATATTGGGAATTCAAATACAAATAATTTTCTATTTAAAAGGAAAAGGTTTCTTTCAGACACAGAATTGAGCAAATGGAAACATGAAAGCAGAGAAACTACAGAAAACATACTTTATTATAAAGGAATTAAACTTGTCTCTCTTAACCAAAGTCTTCCTTCTTGAAAAAAATTATTACCTAAGGGATTTGAATTTAATTATCAGAAGGCTTTGTTTTATTTTTAATTGGGTGTTTGTTTGGTTTGTCTTTTCTTTGTTTCACTTTTGACTTTTATTTTCTTTTTTTATTAAAGATTTATTTATTTATTATATATAAATACACTGTACCTGTCTTCAGACACACCAGAAGAGGGCATCAGATCCCATCACAGATGGTTGTGAGTCACCATGTGGTTGCTGGGATTTGAACTCAAGACCTCTGGAAGAGCAGTCCGAACCATCTCTCCAACCCAGTTTTTTTTTTATTTTCTTTTTGAGACAGGTTCTTGTACTACAGTCCAGGAAGGTATGAAATTTATTATGTAGTCCAGGAAGGCCTGGACCTCTTAATCCTTCTGCTGTAATTTCCTGAGTACTGAGACAAGTGTCTCACCTTGTCCAGCTTCAGTCAGGTGTGAACCCACAGGAAGATGCCTTTGGGTGTTACTAAGTGACTTGCCAGAAGACAACTGTGTAACATTAGGAGCACCATCAGCTTTTAGGACCAGTGGGAACTTCTCTGAGGCAGGAGGAAGAATAGTGAATCTCCTGCCTGACCTCTCAGTAGCCAAACACCTGCTTCTTCATTTCATTTGCTTTCTTGAAGATCCTATTGGAAGCAGAATGAATACTCAAACGGCCTCCTGAGTGAACTAAAGAAATACATTCTGTCTAGGAAACTTTGTTCTATTTGAACCACAGTGATGGTTTTGTACATAACACACAAAATGGTTTGGCAGTGAACAGCTCTAGGAAAGACAAAGGTCACTAAGCTAAAAATTCAAAAATGCATAAACGAATGTTTAACCCAAATCAGCTCTAGCATACTTTTTCTATGCCCTATTCTTCCCTAACTACACACGATCTATGGAAGAGAGGAAAGTCAATACTAGTTTCGTTCCATATACAATACTCCAGAACAGATGAGTGTCCCCACGCAAGTGAGAAAACATGAAGGCATGTATAAGGTACATATTCTCTTCATATTTTGTAGTATGTCAAATGCACATTTGTATGTACAACTATGTATCTAGGCCTAGTTTTGTCTTGTGTCCATATATCTACATTGTCTTGTACCAACAGCAGCTATTTTCAGTTCTTTCGTTGATTTAGATGTCTAGTCTCTCTGAAGCAAGACTGTGTTTTCCCTAGGTCAGAAACTAAGGTGCCTCACCATTGTTTGCTGCTGGCTGGCTGGCATCTGCTTTCAGAGGTAAAGCACTATCTTGTGGATGTTACTTTTCCTAAAAGAATGTCTCTCCTTTCTACCCTCTCCATATCCCGCTGTCTTTCTGGGTAATGATAGAACTGTGACAAATTATTTTTTTTAAATTCCAGACCCACTTAGAATTCAGATGCATTCTCTTCAATATGTTTGGGTTCTGTGTGAGAACTGGTATCTGTCAGCGAGAGGGAATGAACTCGGGGCATTGACAGCATTTTTTATAGCATCTGGGCATTAGGGAGAGAGATAACCAGTATTTGATTGTTGGTTTATTTGTTTATTTTTAAACATTAAAATGTGTGTCTGCCTCTGTCTCTCTGCCTCCCTGCCCCGTTGTGTTTTTGTGTGTGTGTGTGTGTGTGTTTGTGTGTGTGTGTGTGTGTGTGTGAGAGAGAGAGAGAGAGAGAGAGAGAGAGATTGAATGAATACCAAACATGTATGAAGTCCTTGTGGGGGCAAGAAGAGGTTGTCAAATACCCCAGAACTATATTTAGAGGGAGCTGTGAGCTACCTGAGATGTGCGCCTATGAACCAAATTCTGCCCCTCTAAGTGTTCTTAACTTCTGGCCATTTCTTCACATGTCTATGCTATTTTAAATTTTTTTTTTTTTTTTTTTTTTGTTTTTTTTTTTAATCTTTTTTTTTCTCTTTTTTTTTTTTTTTATTAACTTGAGTATTTCTTATATACATTTCGAGTGTTATTCCCTTTCCCGGTTTCCGGGCAAACATCCCCCTCCCCCCTCCCCTTCCTTATGGGTGTTCACCTCCCAACCCTCCCACCATTGCCGCCCTCCCCCCATAGACTAGTTCACTGGGGGTTCAGTCTTAGCAGGACCCAGGGCTTCCCCTTCCACTGGTGCTCTTACTAGGATATTCATTGCTACCTATGGGGTCAGAGTCCAGGGTCAGTCCATGTATAGTCTTTAGGTAGTGGCTTAGTCCCTGGAAGCTCTGGTTGCTTGGCATTGTTGTACTTTTGGGGTCTCGAGCCCCTTCAAGCTCTTCCAGTTCTTTCTCTGATTCCTTCAATAGGGGACCTATTCTCAGTTCAGTGGTTTGCTGCTGGCATTCGCCTCTGTATTTGCTGTATTCTGGCTGTGTCTCTCAGGAGCGATTTACATCCGGCTCCTGTCGGTCTGCACTTCTTTGCTTCATCCATCTAGTCCAATTGGGTGGCTGTATATGTATGGGCCAAATGTGGGACAGGCTCTGAATGGGTGTTCCTTCAGTCTCTGTTTTAATCTTTGCCTCTCCCTTCCCTGCCAAGGGTATTCTTTTTCCTCATTTAAAGAAGGAGTGAAGCATTCACATTTTGATCATCCGTCTTGAGTTTCGTTTGTTCTAGGGATCTAGGGTAATTCAAGCATTTGGGCTAATAGCCACTTATCAATGAGTGCATACCATGTATGTCTTTCTGTGATTGGGTTAGTTCACTCAGGATGATATTTTCCAGTTCCAACCATTTGCCTACGAATTTCATAAACTCGTTGTTTTTGATAGCTGAGTAGTATTCCATTGTGTTTTTGAGTATTGGTCTACCCTAGGTTGGACATAAGCAAAACATAAGGTACTGCAATGATGGCCCAGATATAAAGTGCTTGCTGCACAATTGTGTATATACAATAACACATTATTCATTACAGTAAAAATGAAAACGAATAGGAAAACACCCCATAAACTAAGTCTTGGAACAATACCAGAGCTGACTTCAGACACACTGACCTGAACTACTACTTCCCTACCCTGAGTCCACACCCAAGTTCCCTGGATAGTAAGAACTTGCTCCAGCTTATGTGGATATGTGCCATTGTCCAATGACAGTTAGACCACGTGTTCTTAATGACTGCCGCCAATACTATCAGACTTCTTTAGTTTTTTCTTTTTTCTTTTTTTTTTTTCCGTAGCTGGGGACCGAACTCAGGGCCTTGCGCATGCTAGGCAAGCGCTCTACCACTGAGCTAAATCCCCAACCCCAGACTTCTTTAGTTTTGAGGGAATTTTTTTTTTTGTAGAACGTAAGTGGCACTGATTGCTTAGCCTGTCTTCTTCACTGCTGTCTTTAGTAGTTGGCAGATAGCATAGAGTAAGTGGTCAAAAGTGTGGCCACTAGAATAGATACAAACTATAGTTTCTTAACTTGATTGTGTGTACATAAAAAACAGTCACAGTCTTAGTTGTGTGGATTCCTATCCTCAGGATATACTGTGTGGTATTCAACTGCAAGGAGCATCCTCAGGGTAAGAATGGCTTTACCTCTATCCTTGTTACTTATGTCCATGGCGTCAGAGAATTTAAAAAATTCATTATATTAAGATCTCAAAAAGCACTTTTTATTTTCTAGATGAATGTGTAATGTGGCTTTTCTAGGGATATGTATCTTCTGGCACTTTCTGCTATCTGAATCATCTGTGGTTAGCTTACTCTGCTGTGGAGAATTTGAAATGGTTGCTACTGGGGAAATGGTTGGACTCACACTAGGTACTTTGGTGATCGTTTTACCAGAGAACATTCTCTTTACACAGACATGCAGTCTTTTCTTGCTCATGCATTTCTCCAGGCTCCTCTCCTGGCCACACTGCTATATTTTAGTCTTACCAAAAATGATCAGTTCATTTTTTTTATGATGGTCTTTCTCTCATTCTGCTGAGAAATAACCAGTGTTTCTGTCTGTAAAAGCAAAATTGCTCCATTTCCTGTTTTTCTTCCCTCCTTGGCCAAGCCATATTTGGTTGCATCATTTTCCTGTGTGCACAAACCAGTTTTAAGTTCTTCCACTTCCCAGACTGAAGTCCTTGGAGCACACATCGCTAATTTGTACCTTGCCTTTGTTTGCCTAGCTGCCATTTTCAGAGGGTGCACTCTGAAGGTGCTTCTAATTCAGACATGGGTGTGTTTGAGACAGAAGAAAGGGATCATGTGATGTCAGCAGCCTAGAATCCCACAAGGCAAACATGGAAGGACATTCTTATTTTTCTCTGAGCTCAATGCTCTGCCCCTTCAGAAAGTCCTGATTCTGAGGGACCTCGAGTGAGAAATGCAATGGGAGCTGCTGTGTAGCTATTCACTATAAATAGCTTTAGCTGTCACCGAAAATGTACATTTCTTAGATAAGTCCTTTTGTCTTACCAACCTCAAAATACAAGCAGTCTTTAACCAGTGCTAAATTTAGTGTCTTCCAATTCCAGTAAAAGAGGCAGTTGTTTTCAATATTCTTATCTGCTTTATATTTTTTGACACAAGTCCTTTTAATTTTGTCATGATAATGAATATCTTAAAGTGGTGATTAATAGTACTTCATGATTCTATCCCTTCTAGCACTTTGGTTCTAAACCTGTCCAAAGATCTGCTGTTCTGTTCACACTGTGGAAGGACATTTCTTTTTGTTCCTCTGTCAACCAAGGAGGCAGAGGTGCTCAACAATGTGGTTTGTGTCTAACTAAGGGTTCAGACCTCCGAAGATCCAGCTTCAGTTAAAATGTCCTAAGATTTGTCATGGTCCACTTTCCTCCATAGCCTTAAAACAGAAACTCAAAATAATAAGGAAAGAGCAGCTATATCTAGGTAGAAGCTAGCATAGCTGGTAGTTTACTTTCTTTTTCCTCCCTTCCCTTCCCTTCCCTTCCCTTCCCTTCCCTTCCCTTCCCTTCCCTTCCCTTCCCTTCCCTTCCCTTCCTTCCTTCTTTTCTTTTTAAAATGAATTCTCCCTTTGCTTCAGTTTATGTATATGGTCAGATGCGTGTGTGTGTGTGTGTGTGTGTGTGTGTGTGTGTGTGTGTGTGCAGGTATCATGTAATGCTATCCCATGTAGACATGAACATTTATCTACTAACTCTAGACAGAGAACCAATGACGGGCAAAACTACAAGATACCAAGAACACCCAACTTGGTGAGCCAATGAGTTTTACTGCTCAAAAAGACCAACTTATTAATAAGCTTATATAAAGTTATATAAGGAGCAGAGATGATTCAAAGGCAGCTACCTCACCAAAAGCCCCATCAAAAGCCTGGATAGAAAAGGTTTTGTGAAAGCTGGAAACCTGGAGTACACTGCACAGCATATGCAAACCTTCAATAAGTTGAAGGCTGGGTGGCCTTTCCTGGTGGTTCGATTGGTCTGAGCCTCTTCCAGGCAGCCTTAGAGGTTTGTGTCTTCTCAACAGCCCAGTCACTCTCTGCTTCTTTCAGACAGCATTTTGCATTTGCTTTTTCCAGGCTGCTTGGTCTGCACTTCTTCCTAGCAGCTCAGCTGGTCTAGGAGTGTTTCCCTTTGAGGAAGAGGGGACAAGCGAATGTGGTAAGTATAGGGATAAAATGATTTACCTCCCTTTAAAACATCCTATTGATGTTTTCCACGGAAATGTCCTCCTGTGTCTTTAAAAGCTTCCCTCCAAAATGGGAAATTTTAACTTTGGAGAAAATTGCTACCCAACATCCTGCAGGCATGTACCTGCGTTCTAGTGGTGAATCCCTGGAATCATTTGTCAGGACCCATCCACTTCTGTTTTTGATCAGGCCATGAATTGTTCTATGATTTCCCATTTAAATTTGGGTGTGAATTTATATGTATATGTATTTTCTAGATTTTGGTGAATATGACATCTGGAAGTATAAGATTTCATACACTAGACCTAGAAGCCTAAGTATAATTTTTTTACTCTGATGCTTTAAATAATTTCTATAGATGAAAAAGTGGTGGTGAGACTACCTTCTTGGGATAGAGATAGAAACTTTGCTTAATAATAGAATACATGTTTGTATTTCAATGTATTTATATATCTTAAACATCATATTAGAAGGGATGGATATGGTGCATAGGTGACATAAGTCTTAGAAAATTGGGACAATATACTTTGCGCAAATATTAGGTAGACAAAATAAAGTCTATGTGAAAGAATTTTCATCTTTCTATAAGAACCTTTGTTAGATCCTTCCTTAGTGGTCTTGAAATCTCTGCATTCTTACTCAAACATTAAACGAACGTTTTTCAAAAATATACATTGCCATAGAATTTCAGTCTCTCTTTACTCAACATTTTGGTTGCTCATATTCATATTGTTTTGAATCCTTTACGTCTCTTCAGTTTATTCTCTTTTAAATTAGTCCCTCAATACGTTCCATTTTCTGTACCTTAACATACTTCCTATTCTTTTCTCTTCAGCTCAAACCTGATAGACAGACTCTTAATCACAGACTTCATTCCTACTTTCTTTCTAGCAAAATTGCACTACTTTTTTTCTTAGTTATAAAAAAGCGAACCATTCTATTTTTATAGAAATTGTTTTTTTCTCTTTCTTCCTAAGAACTTATTTTTTAAAAGCCAGACAGCATATGAAGAATCTTAGAAACCTAAAATAGAGACACATAATTGTTAAGAGCTTTCTGAATAATATTTAGTTTTGCAATACAAAGTACTGGATAAAATAAAAAGTCTCTGTGGTTACAGACAATGAGTGAACTATTTCCTGCGTTGCTTGATTGTGGATGCGATGGAAACAAACATCTAGAGCAAAAAAGAAGGCAGCAAAGTGTATGGATCAGAATCTATTTTTAGTCGTAGAATCTTATACACTGAAATGGACAGTTTTACAGACTTCTGAAAAGCTCCGAAAGGATGTACTGATGCCGAAAGCCAAGGGTGCATAGGAGCAAGTCAATGTCTGTTTCCCATGAGAAACAATTGCAAAGCGATACTTTGTAATTATTTGATAAGACATGCATGTTCATGGTATTGGAAAGTCACTATGTGCATGAACGCATATTTAACCCTCCCAACAAGTTTCCATGCCTGTCTTAGTTCCTTTTCTAGTGCTGTGATAAGACAATATGACCAAGAAATTGTTTAATTTGAGCTTATAGTTTCAGAGGGTTGAGGCTATGCTGGTGGAGCCAAAACATGGTGGTGAGAATAGCTGAGATGTTGCATCACAATTAGTTAGTGTCACACACACACACACATACACACACACACACATGTATACACACACATGTATACACACACAGACACACACATGTATACACACATGTATACACACACAGACACACACACATGTATACACACATGTATACACACATGTATACACACACAGACACACACATGTATACACACACATGTATACACACAGACACACACACATGTATACACACATGTATACACACACATGTATACACACACATGTATACACACATGTATATACACACAGAAACACACACATGTATACACACATGTATACACACACAGACACACACACATGTATACACACATGTATACACACACAGACACACACATGTATACACACATGTATACACACATGTATACACACATGTATACACACACATGTATACACACACACACACAGACACACACACACACACACACACACACACACACACACTCTATTCCCTGGCCCCTATAGGATTGTGGTCATGTCTAAATGCAAAATGTAATTAGTCCAATTTCAAAAGTTCCCATAGTTTTTCACAGTCCTAATAATGGAGTTTAAAAGTCCAAATTCCAAAGTCTTTTCTGGAACTCAAGAGAAATCTCTGTTGTAACCTCTTGTAAGAGAACAGAACATATGACACACTTCTAACATACGTTAACACAGAATATGCCTTACCATTCTAAAAGATAGGAAACACTGGACCAAAGCAAGACTGAAACCAAATAGTACAAACTCCAAATTCTGTGGCTCCATGTCTGGTATCAGAGAGCTTAAATTGGCTCTTCTCTTTCAAGTTTGCAAGACACTTCTCTCTCTTGGGTTGGGTCTACTCTGTGAGAACCTTTTCTTGAAGGTGTCTCATGGCTCTGGCATCTATAACAATTTGAAGTTTCCAACATAATGCAGACTTTACGTAAAAACTTCATGCAATGGCCTCTCGGGGTTTCCATGTAGGACCACCCTGCCACTATATTGGCCTCAGTGGTTCTTAACCTTGGAGAAATAATCACCAATCTGTTTTCTTGCGTATACTTCAGAACTCTAAAACCATAGCTATGTGGGTTGGGCAATACTGCCCAGTGCTCTGATTACTTGGGATGGAGCCTTGACTCCCTTGAATCACATTTGCAGAAGCTTCCATTGTTGTTACTTTTGAGAAGCAGACAATTTCTTAGGCCTTTCCTTTTTAAAGTTTGAAAACTTAGCTATGTAGAATCTTTGCATGAGGGTACCTCCAGTTTATTTCATTTCAGAACATTCTTTTGCTTAATCTTCTTATCTGTTTCAGCACAAGTAATAGATTCACCATTAACTGTCCTGGCACACTCTTTTTTCCTCTGTATACTATAGATTTTATATGTCTTTTTGTCCCATAGTATTTTGTTGTTGTTTTTGTTCTTCATTGTAGACCTGTAAAGGTGTAATTACTAGTAACCATGATACAGAGTCAATATTAGGCTGTCTTGAAGTCTCCTGTGCCAAAGAAATTAGTTCATTGCTTTTCAGTTTAGCCGCAGGGCAAATTCTTAGGACAACAAGAAAAAGGTGCTACATTCTTCATCAAAGTATCACTAGAATGGCTTCTAGCCTATTTGCTAATATTGCTTCCCAGTAGAGTCTCTTGAACTGGGCCTTTATAGTTCACATTGTTCTCACCACTATTGTCATTCAAATTTCTACTAGCATGGCCCATTAAGCCTTACAAAGCACTGTTCTTTTAACTAAGGACGTTACTAGTCCAAAGTCCCAAAACCTTTTTCCTCCCTAAACTCTCACAGTTTTTCTTGTCATAGCAAGGTTCTATCTCTGGCATCAACTTCTGTCATAATTACTTTTCTATTGTTGTGCCAAGGCTTTACAATCAAGGCAGCTTAGAAAAGAAAGTGTCAAGTTTAAGCTTATGATTTCAGAGGGTTAGAGTTCGTTATGGTGGAGCAAAGTCATGGTGGCAGAAATGACTAAGATATTACATCTTGATGCACAAGTGGGTAAAGAGTGGGAGCTAACTGGGAATATAGTATTTTGAACTCTCAGCACCTGCTCCTACTGACTCAACTCCAACAAGGTCAAACTTCCTAATTTTTCCCAGAAAGTTCTACAACCAGTTTCAAAATATGAACCTTTGAGAGTCATTCCACTCAAAGTACTACAGGGTTCCCCAGTTTTATTGTTTTTCAGGTGGGGTAAAAATTAGTCTGAGATTTCTTAGTTTTCATTGGTCAAACACTACCTCAACTGAATTTCTCAGCCAAAAATGTCATCATGTGTGACATCCTGACTGATCTTTCATTTAAACCTTTGAAAAGGTTTTTAGACACTGTACTCAAACATCAGTAGGAGTAAAAAAATTTTGTCAGGCTTCATTTCATCGAACCGTAAAACAATCATCCTTAGAGACTGAAAGGACCTAACCCAGGAATGTTGAACAACTCTTCTAAGTCCTAGTTCCTATTTCTGGCTGCAGATGATCTTCCCCAGTATATGATAGAATCCAGGGCTTAGAACCCTTTGCTTTTTAATTTTTACTTACTCATGTTGAAACAGTGACCCTCTATGTAGCCCTTGCTGGCCTGGAACTTTCTATGTAGACCAGACTGGCTTCAAGCTCACAGGGACCCTTCTTGTTCTGCCTAAAAGAACTCAGATTATTTTGAATAAGGGTACTTTGTATTAGACACCCTCCACTAGCACAGGTACTGTTTGGTCAGGATTTTATTGGTGTGAAGAGACATCATGAACACACCACACCATTTAACTGGGGCTGACCTATAGTTCAGAGACTTGGTCCATTATCAGCATCCTGGGAAACATGGACCCAGAAAATCATGAGATTCATGGAGATGGTCTGGAGCAACAGTGAGGTTAAGACATGTCCAAACCCCAAAAATACCATCGGAGAGCAGCTGGAACTGGACTGCTTCCTTCCTGGGCCTACCTGTAGCTGTGCATGTAAACCTTACAAACCCCAATTCTACCACTAATGACCAAGCATCCAAATATATGAACCAATGAGGGTTATTCATATTCAAACCACCATAGGTACATGGCCAGGTTTAATAGCATAGCAGTTATTATTTTTCTTTAGGATTTTATTTTATTTTATTTTATTTCTTGGTCTGAGGACTCTTTCTCCTCTACTGTCTAAGAGGAAGGAACTGAGGAATTTTCTAGACCAATTTAAATCCCTCGACTGGACTTTCAACATTGGGAAGCCAAGTAGTATATATAGCTATAGTCCGTTAATGAGAAAGTTATCTGTGTATAAAACTGCCCGTGAGCCTTCCAAGCTGCACATTTCAGAGAACAGCAGTATCCTGAGTGCAGGCATTGCACTGTTTGCTGTCGCTCATGTTGAAAGTTTTTTGTTGATGTTGCCTTTAGCAACTGTACAGGTGAAGTTCCTGTGCCCGTGACACCCTCCATAGGTAGCTGGAGCAATCCTGTCCAGAGAAAAGTTGGCAATGTGTCCACAAAGAAGGGTTCTCTTCAAGGACACAGAGTCTTGTGAGGAAGTTTTGAAGCATGTGACAGATACTGATGCTTATTGCTGTTATCCTAGTTTTTGACCTCTGCTGCTCCCCAACAGCTGTCCTTTTTATACTGTAGCCAAACGGTGCCAAGAAGTGGTGCTGGGAGGAGAGTAGGTTTTAAGGCTAGGCATTTCCATCAATGAATGTTTTGACAAACATTTCTGGTAGGCAGTAAGGAAATTTTTAGCACAATCGAGACCATAGGAGGCAGATTTGACTCTTCACTAAATTTGCCTTAAGGAATTTGCAATTGAGCTTCCTAGGTGAGGTGAAATTGTTTACCTGGTGAGCAAAGAACCAGCTTAACAATGTGCTTCTCAGGAGTCTTGAGTACCAACAATTCTGGAAATGGCTCTTTTATTGTTTTATAGCTTTCAGCGTCTGTCTGTAAGATACCTTCATCATCCAAAAGCAGTTGAATCACTAAGCCCACTCCCCTCCTCTGATGTTTATTAATTATCTGTCTATTAATTGCCTCCTTTTAGGAGATCATGAAATACTTTAAGTTATTGTAATTTGGCATTTACCTCTTACAGTGATTTCACAAGGAGAAAAGGGCCATTTTAAACTTCCTTTGGTGGCAGTGAGGTGCTACACACCAAGCTCTTAGCTTGTGTACCTTTGAGAGCTACCTCCCAAGACCTGTGAAAATATCCTCAACTCTTTCTAACTTAAACAGAAAAGCCTTGTTCCTGATTTCAGATTTCATATATTTGGCTTGTTAGAGTGTGTTCAGTGTATGGAAGAAGAGTGGATACTATGAGAAAATTCCATAACAAATCATATTTATAATGATTAAGTTTAATAAATTTTGTAGCTTAAAAGCAATTTGTCCTTTATTTGAAGTTTCATCTTCATTCCACTGCACATAGACTTTGTCTAATCACAGGACCTGCCCTGAAAACAAACAGAAGAAAGACTACAAGGCAACACATACCTTGTACATTTAAAAGTTCTATTTTATTTTCATTTTATGTATTAATATTAGAGTTTCCCCTTTCCCTGCTCCTCCCAGTTCATCCACACTCCACTTTCCATCTATATCCACTAGCTTTTTGTCTCTCATTAGAAAACAAACAGACTTGTAAGGCATTATAGGGATAATAATAAAATGAAATGAAATAAAACGTGATAAGACAAAACAAAAACTATTATATTGGAACAGTACAATCCAAGAACACAGAAGGAGAAGACTCCCAAGAAAAAGGGCAATGGAAAAGGCCCGAGAAACAGTCATAGGCACAGAGATTACTTACTGCACACTCAGGAATCTCATAAAAACACAAAACTGGAAGCCATAATATATACTCAATGAACCTATAAAGTAAAAGAGAGAGAAAGATCAATGAAATAATAAAGAGAGAAAGAGGAGAACATTTACTGAACACTCTGAGACAAGGAGCTTTCAAAGATGCTATTGAGTTTATTGTTGACATCTGCTGCTTGGCCGAGGTCTACTCTTAAGAGTAGTTTGTTTCCCCATGGAGACTACCTTGGAGAAAACTAAATTTTCATTTGTAAGTGGTTATCAGTTGGAGATAGCTTCTTGTAAATGTAACTTTTATTTGTCTGATGTAATTATTGTCTGGAGGTTTACTGTCTCAGTCTGTTAACCTAGGGCTAGTCCTGGAAGCTTCTGGCCTCCATACAGGCTAATTTAGCCCTAGAATGTTCTCTGCCTCTGAGACTTACTGCCCAATAAGCTCACCCCTTTCTAGTTTTTTCTTATTTCTGGCTAGCTTGTTCTGCCTCAAAACTCCTCTCCAAGCTGATTCAATCTGGCTTTTCTCAACTTCTCAATGTTGCTGTGTTTGACTCAAACTAACTCTGGCAATCTGTTTTATCTTCTGGCTCCTTCTCATTCTCTGACTTGTTCTGTCTTCACCTGTGTCTAGCTTGTTCTTTCTATGCAACCTGTCTCTGTACAACAATAAAAATAACACCTCTCCATTTCTCTCTCTACTCTGCCCCTCAAGTAGCTTCCGTTTCCTCTTTCTTCTTATGAGAGTTGGGTGTCTCCTATTTTATCAAATTTTTTTTCTGATTCATCACTTTGTCACTCCATTAGACATCATTTTCAGACATGGCTACTTTCTTCTACAAATTAACTTTACCTTCCATGTTTGGGATTAGGGTGTGTCTGGATTCTGGCCAGATGGATTAAAGATGAGTGCTAAGGACTGAGCTATACCATAAGTAGAAACAAGTATTGCCTTGCTTTTGTTTTTAATAAATAACACAAACTTGAAATTCACAGTGCGATCGAATATCCTACAATAGCCTCCGGTTTAGGGATGGGGGCATGTGTCCATATTTCCTTTCGGCTATAGGACCCCATCTGGTGCAGACATGTGCAGGCCTTCTGCATGCTGCCTCAGTCTTTATGAATTCATATGTGCATCATTCCTGTTGATTGACAGTGCTTTGTTTCTTTGGTGTCCTTCATCCCCTTATACTGGCTCTCACATTCCTTCCATCTCCTCATCTGCAGGGTTTCCCAAGTACTGAGGGGAGCGATTTGATAGAGATTTCCCATTTAGGACTGGACAGCCTTCTCATTTGAACACTGTCTGGCTGTGGGTCTGCATTTGTTCCCATCTGCTGCAGGAGGAAGCTTCTGTAATGATGACTGAGTAAGGCTCTGCTCTATGAGTACTGCAGAACGTTACTAGGAGTCATTTTATTGCTGCTGTTTTAATAGAACAGTAGAGTTTGGTTTTACTCTAAGTTGCCAGGCTATCTAGTCTGAGGTTCTTCATCACCCAGGAGTGTTAAGTATGGAATGGGCCTTCTGTTAAATCAGAAATAGGTTGGCTACTCCCACATGCCTGTGCTACCATTGCACTAGCATATCTACAAGAAGGACAGCATTGAATATCAAAGACTGTGGCTGGGTTGGTGTGTATAGTTCTCCTTTGGTAGTGTGTAGAGAATCCTCCTGTACCAAAGCCCATATGGGTGAAGGCTCCAGGAAGGCACCAGTTTGACTTCTTCATGTTCAATGGGTTGTGCATTTCTTGTCTTCAGCAATAGGGTCATGCTGTCAATTTTGATTTGTGATTTGGATAATGAGGATTGGTTTGCCTTTATCAAGACCCCAATCTCTCTGTACAATTATTGCATATAAATCCTTTGTTTCTTTTATTATTATTATTGTTATTATTATTATTATTATTATTATTTGTTTTCCTTCATTAAGACAGTATTAGTTTTCCCTCTAAGTCAGTAGTCATAAACTATTATTTTTATTAAAGTGAGTTATTGTACATGTTATTTACATAGATCAAAATAGGCTAAAAGTCCTACACATGTTTTAAAAAACATTGTTGCAAAATAAAGATTCTTAAGATGTTTACTTTCAGAGAAACACTGCATGATTTGAAAATCCTTGGTCTACAACTGATACAACCACAGTGTTAATCTCAGGCTACCAGGTTTTAAAAAGTTTTAGAATTTTCTGATTACTTTCATAGTCTTTTACTATATTCTTTGTCGTGAAATAATGTTTCTTATAGGTATTCAAGAAAGAACCCATGGTAACAGGTTCAAATTCTAGTACAAAAGTAGTTTAAACAACTTGAGATTGTTCTCATAATAAACTTTGTTGTTCAAATGACTAAGACTAGCTATTTTAGCTAAGTATTTCCATTGTAATCTGAGAGGAACCTTACCAAGTTATAGAAAATATTAAATTAAAGAGACAGGATGATTTTAAAGGAAGTTTTACCAAGATCATGAAATTATAGAAACTTCATCTTCCATGCCCCCAAATCAACCCTGGGAGACATTATAGAAGCAAAAGGAAACCCAGGCTGAAGGAGCCCATGAAGCATAATGCACTGAGAGACAAGAATGGAGGCCTAGTTTGTACAGAGTACAGAGTTTATAGTTGACTAGAGCCTAGGAAGACCAGAGGCAGCAAGCAGAAGGGTGAAAGGGTTCTGTTTTAGTTCTCAGCTTTGGTCCTCAGACCAGAATCATCCATATCGTTGGTCTTACTTCACGTGTTTTGTCCATTTTAGGCTTACTAAACTAAATGAGAAGCTCAGAGGAGGGCCTGGCAATGCATTTAAACCAGCCAACCAATACGTAGTTGAGGAAGGATTGTTAAGCTGTTATGTGTCTTTCCAACATGTTATCAGAATGCAAGTAGCCTCCTGGCTAGGCAGACATCTGGCTCCGTCTCAGTAGACCAGAGGATCAGTGTCATTGCCAATGATGAGAATAAGATGTCCTGCTTATTTAGGACTTCTTGGAGGGGTGGAACGCCTAGCTGTTTTACAGTATTTATTTCTGCATGGATGCCCATGGGATTCCATCTGATAAATATAGTGTACCACTCACGGTTATTCACTCAAAGAACCCTGCTTCAGAAGCTGCCTCATGGCTGGTGAGCCCCCAGAGTCACCAGGGACTTTGTGCAGTGTGAGATAGTTGACCAGAGGCTGTGCTGCTTATCAGGGAGTACAGAGGTGAGTTGACATACCTAGGAGAACTTGGGCCACAGGCTACAAGAAGACCTCAGCAGGAATAGACCAGAAATTTTTGGCAATTTCACAATTTCACAGCAATTAATGAAAATAGTGACAAGGTATAGATCAGATACTGAGGTGCATATTTCTTTTAGCTGAAAAGAGCCATGACAAATTCATATAAAAGAACTGTCTGTTGAATTAACAGTTTTTGAGGAGTTGTGAATAAATGACTATTTACCATACTTGGCAATCTGTTGAAGTCAGATGGTGTACTGGCCCCAAGTTAGTCTCTCTTGTGTAAAACTGGATTTTCAGAGCATCTCTTGCCTAGAGAGGCTCCCCTTTACAAGGAGTGTTTTATTCCATTTTGAGGATGAAGAATGACTCTGTGCCTAGGTGCACATGTGAATGGCACCATCTATCTGGTACTCCCCCTGCCCCTACCAAGCACTGACTGATCAATGACTTATTCCTGGAATAGAAAGGATGGCATTCCATAAATCTTCTGGGGGGGGTGAATCAAGACTGTAGGGGCCCAGGGTTTATTAAACTCATATGACGAGAAACAGACTCATAAACATATCAGACTATCTTCATTAGTTTCTGTTGCAGTAATAGACATACCACAACCAAAAACAGTATAGGAGGAAAGGATTTATTTCACTTATGGCTTAGACTGCATCCTAGAGGGAAGCCAATGCAGCAACCGGGAGGCAGAAACTGAAGCAGAGAGAGACCACAAGAAAATGCTGCCTACTGTCTTGCTAGGGCTGCCTCCACGTGGTATCTATAATACAGGGCGACCTTCTCCAGGGTGGTTGTTTCCCGCAGTGGAGGAGGATGGAAAGAAAGGATAGGTACATTTTAAAACGCCGTTTTGCTCAGCTGTGGGGCTAGCACATCCAAACTCTTCAGGGAAGTTAGGAATTAGACAATCAAAGTTTGGGTATTTTATATCCACAAATAATAAATTATGGATAAATGTCAATGAATAAAGTAACCTTATAAGTAGTGAAACAAATATAAATTTAAAGAAAGCTAAGAAACTATCTTTTTTAAAAATTTAAGCAAGTCCTTCTTTAAAATAAGGCAAAGCTAGCTCAGGTAAGTCGGATGCATGGCTATTATTCCAGTGTAAAGTTGGTGAGAGTAATTATAGGTCTTCATGGGAATGAATTTGAGAATTCAAATAAAGTGTCTAAAAATTACTCATATATTTCACGGCTCAGTAATCGTACTTCTGTAATCAAGCCTAATGAGATAATCTGTAATAACTGAATCTATATGTTCATTTCCACATTTAGTGACATCTATAATAAACGAGGATGGAAGTAACATAAATGAGATTTATAATTAGAAAGTAGATACAATAACAGGCCTACTTAGGAAAATAGTGTTTTTCTCCCTTTGAGCAAGTTCTTCCCATTCATATGCTTCTGGTCAGGTAATAACAGGTGTGTGCTTTCTCTAGTGGAGCAGCTTCAACTCCAATCATAAAGTAGTTGGTATCCCCAAATAGTTGTGTCACTATCAAATTGGTAGGCATACCTTGTCACACTTGCCAGGCCAGTGTGGTAGTATACGTGATCTGCAGTTGAGTGAGGCTATTGGCTTTTCTTCCAAAGCAGCTTGCCTAACACCTTGCAGACTGTGGATACCCTTCACTAGGCATGGGGTTTCCATCTTGTTCCAACTTGACTTCTCTGTGTCCCGTTTCTTCTGCAATAGGATATTAGCTTCAGGTTCTGGAGGACGACCAAGGGTGATTAATAATTGTCTTTTGCTCATTTTCCTGTATGTTTGTTTGGCTGTTGTTTTCAAGACAGAGTTTCGCTATGTAGCCCTGGCTGTCCTGCAACTTGCTCTGTAGACCAGGCTAGCCATGAACTCAGAGATCAGTCTGCTTCTGGCTCCTGAGTGGTAGAATTAAAGGCATGAGCCACCACTACTTGGGTAAGAAGTGGTGACTTCTCGGAACAGCATTACCCATCCATGAAGGGTAACTATCTATGTTCCTAGCTATTTTTAAAATTTGTGTATTTTAATTATAATTTTTAGTTTACAAAGTAGTAGGTTTTCGCATGTATGAATTTTGTTTCTTGGTTTGTAAAATTTTCAGTGATTATATACCCACTTAGGGCCTAGATAGAAATAAAGATGTTCTGAGGAAAGGAAAGAGTTAAGTTGTGTCTAGGAGACAGCATTCCATTGTCTCTCTCCCCATTACTTGACTCTGACATTCTTCTTACATTCTTTCCTTCCTTTCTTCTATCACATTCCATGAGCCTCAGAGCACAGTGGGCTTTATAGATGTCCCATTTACAGCTGACCACACACACCAAAAAATTGACTTCTCAAAATATCATGAAATAGGGCCAATTAAATGGCTCAGTGGGTAAAGGTGCTTGCTGCCAAGCCTGACCACTTGAATTTAATTCCCATAACCCATATGATGGGAGGAGAATACTGACTCCTACAAGTTGTCTTCTGGCCTTCACAAGTAAGCCAGGGCATGTACATTGTCCTCCTCTCTCCATATACTGTATAATTTAAAAAAGTAGAGTGTCATGAATCAATGATCTTTCAGGCTGGGTATCTTATACAGATTAATTGCAAAATGCATGTACACACATGCATATATATATATATGCATAAAAATGAACACATCTTATTGGTTATTGTTCAGACTAACTGACATTGGAAATATTTTTGGCATTCATGCAACTTCAACCTTTTAAACTTTAAGTTTATAAATAGTAACACTGATCTGCTTCTTTAAACTATTCACTTTGTAAAAGTATCACTGATTGTCAACTTTTATTACTGTTCTTAAAAAATATTTATTTTATGTATGTAAGTACATGTTTCTCTTTTCAGACACACCAACAGAGGGCATCAGATCCCATCACAGATGGTTGTGAGCCATCATGTGGTTGCTGGGAGTTGAACTAAGGACCTCTGGAAGAATAGTCAGTGCTCTTAACCACTGAGCCATCTCTCCAGCTTCCTGATTATCAATTTTTACCAATCGTATTCTTTGGCTTCATGCCAGTTCTCTTCCTAAAGTTATTAGGAGTTTTCTTCCACCCCTGGTTCTGCTAGGATATGAAATCACTTAAGAAAATTTTAAAGAGTTCAAAACCAGTTGTGGACTTCATCTATGATAGATATTAATTGCAAATGCTATAACTTTATAAAAACTCCTATCTGTTTTCCCTTCTTTTCTTTTTTTCTCCCTCTTGGTCTTCTTCATTCTTCTTCTTCCCTTCCCCTTTCCCCTTCTTTTCTTTTTTGGAACTGGGTCTTGCTCTGTATCCTTGCATGGCCTGAAAACCACTATGTTAGCCAAGCTGATCTCAAACGAGGAGTGATCCACGTGCCTGTCTTTACCCCACCAACTACTCATCTGGCTACCATCTCCAGTTTCTTTCAAAACACTATAGATTTTTGGTTGTGAGCCTAGCCTTTAACAGCTGAGCCATCTCTCCTGAAATTCATAGGCAAATTTGTGGAACTGGAAAATATCATCCTGAGTGAAAAACACACATGGTATGCACTCACTGATAAGTGACTATTAGCCCAAATGCTTGAATTACCCTAGATGCACAGAACAAATGGAACTCAAGACGGATGATCAAAATGTGTATACTTCACTCCTTCTTTAAAAGGGGAACAAGAATACCCTTGGCAGGGAATTAGGAGGCAAAGTTTAAAACAGAATCAGAACGAACTTCCATTCAGAGCCTGTCCCACATGTGGTCCATACATATACAGCCACCAAACTAGGTAAGATGGATGAAGCAAAGAAGTGCAGGTGTACAGGAACCGGATGTAGATCTCTCCTGAGAGACACAGCCAGAATAGGGCAAATACAGAGGCGAATGCCAGCAGCAAACCACTGAACTGAGAACGGGACCCCTGTTGAGGGAATCAGAGAAAGGACTATAAGAGCTGAAGGGGCTCAATTGTTATTCGCCTTCCTGGTTTCCGGGCCAACGTCCCCCTATCCCCTTCCCTTCCCCTTTTGTATGGGTGTTCCCCTCCCCATCCTCCCCCTATTACCACCCTCCCCCCAACAATCACGTTCACTGGGGGTTCAGTCTTGGCAGGACCAAGGGCTTCCCCTTCCACTGGTGCTCTTACTAGGCTATTCATTGCTACCTATGAATAGGTATCAGTCCATGTATAGTCTTTAGGTAGTGGCTTAGTCCCTGGAAGTTCTGGTTGCTTGGCATTGTTGTTCATATGGGGTCTCGAGCCCCTTCAAGCCCTTTCAGTCCTTCACTTCTTTGCTTCATCCATCTTATCTAATTGGGTGGCTGTATATGTATGGGCCACATGTGGGGCAGGCTCTGAATGGGTGTTCCTTCTGTCTCTGTTCTAAACTTTGCCTCCCTATTCCCTTCCAAGGGTATTCTTGTTCCCTTTTTAAAGAAGGAGTGAAGCATTCACATTTTGGTCATCCTTTTTGAGTTTCATGTGTCCTGTGCATCTAGGGCAATTCAAGCATTTGGGCTAATAGCCACTTATCAATGAGTGCATACCATGTGTGTTTTTCTGTGATTGGGTTACCTTACTCAGGATGATATTTTCCAGTTCCATCCATTTGCCTATGAATTTCATAAAGTCATTGTTTTTGATAGCTGAGTAATATTCCATTTTGTAGATGTACCACGTTTTCTGTATCCATTCCTCTGTTGAAAGGCATCTGGGTTCTTTCCAGTTTCTGGCTATTATAAATAAGGCTGCTATGAACATACTTCATTTTTAAAAACTGGAAAAACACATTTCTAAATGTAAGCTGGTCCCATACTTAAACTTTATATTTTATGTATAAATTGAAGTCTTACGTTGTTTTTAATTGTTTTGTTTATTCCTAGAAATTTCACACATGTATAAAATGAAATATAGTCATATATGTATAAACTGATGACATGACCACTCCATGGTATAGTTAAGGAGAAAGTTTTTATTGACGATATAGAGAGAGATCAGTTAGAGACGTCTGAAAGTACAGAGAAAGTAGTAAACTGAAATTGGCCAATAGACTGGACTTGGCCTTGAGAGACACAAAAGCAGAGCAGAGCAGAGAGATAGAGAGAATTGGAGAGATGAGTGATAGTGAGAGGTGGGAGATAAAGAAAAAGAGCTCATGGACAAGAGAAGAGATATAGCAGGATTATAAAGAGAATGAATATAGGGCAAGGAAGCTCCTGAGCTGAATGAAGTGCAGGATAGAGGAGGAGGTGAGAAGAGCTGAGAAGAGCTAGGATGCCAGCATGGAATCTGAGATATGTAACAGACACTTGTGATACTGAGGGAGCCTGGAGGTCAGCATGTGTTCCGGCATGCAGAGGTACCATGGATAACCATCTGTCCCTTTTGCCAGTGATAAGAAAAATGGTTCTATTTGATAGAGGAGATCCAGCTTCTCACAATGTACACTCCTCTCCTCTTCATCTTCCCTACCCCATATTTCATTAACATGCCTCCCTCTCAATTGCATGTCTTGTTTGTTATAGTAAGCAGTAAATCCAGTGAGTGCTATACACTCATGGCTATAGGGCTATCAAATGAAGGATAGTCATCGTATCGGTGGCCATGTCCTCAATAAAGAATTATTCCACCTACATCAGCTAATATCTACTTAGCAGGTGTCTTAATTAGGGTTTTACTGCTGTGAACAGACACCATGACCAAGGCAAGTCTTACAAGGACAATGTGTAATTGGAGCTGGCTTAAGGTCCAGAGTTCAGTTCATTATCATCAAGGCAGGAAGATGGCCGCATCCTGGCAGACATGGTACAGGTGGAGCTGAGAGTTCTATATCTTCATCTGAAGGCTGCTAGCAGAATACTGGCTCTCAGGCAGCTAGTACAAATGTATTAAAGCCCACATCCACAAGGCGGCACCTACTCCAATAAGGTCACTCCTCCCAACAGTGCCACTCCCTGGGCCATCCATATACAAACCATCACAGCAGGGAATGTGGCCTGAATATCATTTTCTCTTTTGGTGCAAGAATTTTGGGTGCCATAGTTTTATGCAGATAACCACAGCTGCTCTGAGTTCACAGAGACTATAGCTATGTTATGTCTAGTGGACTCCATTTTATCTCTCTTAAGACATGAAATTCCAACTTCATTCACTCCTATAGTTTTATCACTAATTAGAATCTCTTATAACTGTTATGATATAAAGAGGAATAGGTGAGATTCTAGACAAATTACAGGCAGAGTCAGGATAAATATTGAGCTAAGATTTGGAGAACCAAGATGAACAGAGGAACTTGTCTACCTAGATGATGGTCTGAACTTGCAAGAGAGACACCTTTTTGAACCTGCATTTTCACTCTTTCCCCAATCATCTATATTTCTTCACTAGTTTTCTTCTTTAGACTCAGAAGAGTATGGGGCAGCCTAGAGCAGAAGTCCTTCTTTAAAGTTATATACCTCAATCCAGATTCTGCCTCCCTCCCTCCTTCCCTTCCTTCTCTTGTTCCCTTCCTTCCCCCTCTTCTGTTTTGTTTTGGTTAATTAATGTAAATACGTGTTCAGATAGAACAAACTTACTTATTTCCCTGAGAGCCCTCACTTTTGCTCCTGAGGTCATGTTTTAGAGGTTGCTACCTGGAAGGATTTACTATCCTCCAGGTGGATATAACAAAGAAGTAAGTATACAGACAACTTTCATATGTGTGTTTATTCATCCTGTATTGCTTTTTATAGGGGACTAAAGAAAGGAATTGCCACACAGCAGGGGAGACTGGGGAATTCAGATTTTTTTTAGCTGGGTGGCAGACTGCCTAGATAAAAATGGGTAGAGAGGGAGAAGGGGAATTGGGAAGCAATTAACCATCTCTAGTACCACATTAGATCTCTTGTGGTAAATACTTGCATTTAACAGGGCCCAAATTTCTATTATTTTAATGTGTTCTTCTTTCCCATTGCAATGATTCATTTTGCCACATGTCTTAAGGTGCTGTGTATTTGTCCAGCGTAGGTATCTGTGTCTCTTGACAAGTTACAGATCTGTAAGTAAAATCTAATGACAATGCAGAGATGTCGATTTGGATTTAAGAACTGATTGGCATCACACCGCAGACATTTATTAAAGTTGTTTTATTTCCTGCAATACTGTGTACTGTTAGAAACAAAGGAAGGTAATAAAATTTAACAAATAGGAATTTTGAAGACCCACCACATGCAGTGTATGAGACAATGGAAATGTTGATTTTTCAGAGCTGTATAAAAATGTTATATTTGATCCTCTCATAATTTATAAAACTATTATTTACTATTAATTATATAGAGATTTCCTCAAAAGCAGCCAAGAACAGCTCTGAGTTAGTCTTGTGAAGTTAATGGCTTCACCAGGAAAGTCAGATTATAAGCAATGAACTTATTGCAAGAAGAAGCCGCAGGAGACTTTCAACACAGGACAGAGGTTACAAGTGATTTCAGGACACCATGAAACACAACCTTAGAAAACGCTAACGACTGGATTTCACCATTGCCGTGTTCATTGCGAGTCAGGTTGAATTCTGCAAACAGGAGGGAGTCCTGTTCTAGTGCCGTACACTTGTGATATAGAGGCAGTGAATGAAATCAATGGTAATTTGATGGTTGTAAGAATCCTTGATGTGCATCACTTCTGTTAAACAATTTTACATATCTAAGACAAAAAAAGTAGACTTGTAAAGATTAAATGCCCTGACCTAAATTGTATAAGCACCAACCAGTATCTTTACAGCGTCATTATAAAAAGAGCTGGCATGCTTGTGCATAGAGCCTATTATAAACACCTTGACCCTGAGGCTCTATGTCTCATAGAACTTAGTTTTTCAAACCCTCCATTCCTTCTGACTCTTGGTCCCACTCTTTAAGTATCTTTTTCTCTACATTGAATTTCCAAGAATGTGAGCCCACTATCTGTCCAGATTGTGTATTTTACCTTCTCATTTTGGTCCTGGACTAATTCTGTGAACATAGTACTTTGGACTTTTAGTCTCTAATATATTGGCTACAAGACACTAAATGTGGGAACTGAACATTAATAGAAGCCCTAGAAAGAAAATCTGATTTTTTTCCTGGCTTACTACAATACTTTCCTGTGTTAACAATATGGTGGTACCTGATTTAAACAGAAAAATAGTTTGATCCTATTTTGATTTAAAGAGAAAGACAATTAGGCATCCATCTCATTCATGTTGAATGCTATACAATTTCATTTACATTTTATAATGTCTTTTCCATCCTCAAAATAATACATTGATCCTTTTTTTGAATCAGATAGTGGTAAGAACCAAAATTATATTTATTTCATTTCCTCATTATATAGTTATTCATATAATATTTTAATGTATTTTAATGATTTTATGTAATTAAAAATCAACATTATTTTTATTCTATAACATATATATGCATAATTGAGCCAGAATTCTATAATTCTGTATTTGAGTTTTTAGAGCACTACTTTTGAAACTAAAAATATTATAATCTTATCATCTATCTATCTATCTATCTATCATCTGTCTGTCATTTATCTATATGTTTGACTCACTGTATTAAAATCTCCATGACTAGATTTCTGTTTCAGAAAGTACACACATATGAAATAATACACTTATTTTTTCTTTAAAATGGGGTATAAATATATTACAAATACAATTCAAGAGGAACATACAAACACAGAAATACAGCTAATGTTGCTTTTGATAAGCAACCA